>NC_083766.1:26753396-26855896 GCF_963514075.1 Conger conger | reverse complement strand
ATGGGTGTAAATTATTTCATTAGTATACACTTATGCAACAGAATCTTCAGAAAGGAAAAGAAGTCCAGAATGCCAAATCCACCTGGTATTAATCATTTGTGCAAAGACCAAAGGGCTACAGAGTTAATATTAATTTATGCATCTAAGCCTGGAAGATCAACCACTTTTCAGCAACTGTGGCTATGGAGTGGTTAGTGCCTTGATAACGTCTGACGTTGTGTGGTTGTGCAGGCTCACAGTGCTTCTGCGCCTGGCAAATAATGCAGAAAAAAGACAAGATGTTCTGACCCCTGCCTACTTCCACCTTGCCAATGCTTCTTCCTCGTGCTGCGGTCGGACTAAACACAAACGGCAGAAGACTTCTATTCGCTTCTATTCAGCACTTTCCTTTATTCTGATGTCTGCTGCCCTCTCTTTCTTCTTCTTCAGATCTTTTAGATATACTGCCACAGCACCGCCTGGGGCTTCTCCATATTACACCCAGGCCTCTGCGGCGCTTAACATGGTAATTATCCAGCTCCAAACCCATTCGCATTTCAGTTCTCTCCCCTGGGGCTTCTTCCCCTCACTCGCACCCTGAGTGCGCAGAAAGTTACAGCCCCATACGCCTCCTGGCTCACTCTCACACCACTACAAAACCTGGAGGCCTGGATGTCCTGGAGGCCTTCCTGACCTCCGTTATAACCCTGTACGGTGTCAGATAACAAATATTACAATGCTCTTAATGTAATATTGTGAATAGTGAATATTATAATGCTGATGTGAATCTCTTCTGGCAATTAAAAGGTAATTAGACTCTAGATCACGTTTCTTTATTAATGAAATAATATCATGTTGGCATAAAAGCTTGTTCTGCTCTATACAGTTGCAGAAAAATGCTGAAAACTCCGGCCAGGCCCCAACTGTGATGTCAGAGTAGCCTTTTTGAGGTACAGTATCTCTACGTGATATACAGATATTGAGTCTGAAAATTGTTGATGCCCACATATTTGTCAATTTACTTACAGTTTAACAACTATTTTTCAAAGACAGAAAGCCAGCTTTTATGGATCAATACTACACGGAACACTGCCAGCACATGATTGGTTAGAATTCTGACTCTTCGATTGTCTGTTATGAAGGTCTTTTTATGCATTTACAGTATTTTACAATTGCTAACACGCATCAACACAGTTAGCACAACGGCACTGTATGTGGACCAATGATTTTGTTATTGCTTTCGAATATATTGAATTAATTTCTCAGACAGGCTCAAACACCAGAAAAACTGCACATTTCTACAGCCCAATTTGGAAGCATTTGCATGCTATTTCAAAACTGATAGACTCACAACCTAACATACAGTATAGGCTAAAAGTCAAGTGGATAGCAATGTGCAGAGCAACAAATACTATATTGAAATGAATTCAAAGTTTTCATAATCGTTACAGTGCTGATTGAAGTCGATGCATATTGTGCTTCTGATTGCGGTTATTGAATAGAACAATCACACCTAATTCAGTTGCAGACCTGCCCTGGTGTTCGGAGAATTTCTGTTTCTTCTTTGGAATGATTTTGTTCAAGATGGATCCAGGAAGAAATACAAAAGTGGATGAAAGAGGTAGACAAATGGCTGGATGATGGAGGGGGAGAGGGAGAGGAGTACGAGTTTGTGACACTGTTCAGCATAGCGGATGGATGCCGGATGCCTGGATATATCAGCTGATGATTGCCAGGGATGCTTCTGGTATGCACAGTGTATCGCCAGGGAGGGCATATGGTGTGATGTTGAGGAGAACAGGTGGCCAAATTAAGTACACCATGTAGACAGAAAAAAAGAATTATTGTACCAGAGACTTCCAGTATTTATAGATGTTTTGCTGTAAAGTACATCCATTGTACTGTATTTTACTGCACTAGTGTATCGACTTATCCTTGTCGCAAATACTGTGGCAAAGTGCATTCCATGCAGTAAAGGTGTGGCATTCACCACATTGTGCTATGACTGACAAAATATTCTTCTTGGAAGAAAACTAGTGCTCATGTTTTGATAAATGATTTTATTTTGAGACATGGGTGTTTGTCGTTTTGGTGCATTTTGGGCATGAAATGAAGAGCTGTGCCAAGCTGCATGTTGATGCAGAGTGCTGGATGAAGAATCCTGGAAAAGTGAACTGAAAAATACTTGTTAGCAGATGTAAAAAAACCTATTATGGTTAGAACAATAGATGTCATAATTTATAGATAATTAGACTCATTTATTTAAATCAGTCAAATTAAAGATGCCCTTCAACAATTCATGGATTTGTTCAAGGTTCTTATTTTAAGTTTTTCTGAGATTACTGAGGTATCCCGCACCTGTAACAGATGGAGGCTGTGAAGGACTTAAGTCTTGGTCATTGTCCAGTTTATTATGAATTATTATTTTGGTATGTGGCAACTTGCATCTCTTTCCTATTAGTGTAAATATTTTCTTAACAAGCCTACATATGCATTCCCTGTGCTGTTATATGTAATGGCTGAAGGTGTGAATGGTCCATGACAGTTTGCCATCCCTCCTCAAATAAACCTCAGATCTCACTTCCCTGTCGCAAGGCATGCTGGGATAGATCCACGGGTCACACCGTCTTAGTGGGGCAGTGGGAATTCCACTGGGATTACAGGATTTCCGGCTGTCCATGTCCTAGTTAAAAAACAAAATCACGACTGCATTAAAGCCACTGTGTTTGATTTTTATTTTTTTTAATGATTCAATGACAATGCTCATTACCTTATAATGGCTGCTCAGGAACTGATCACATGTAGCTTCAGTTCAGTGAAGCCCCACCTGAGGAGGATATGTGCATAATGCATACTATACACTCCTGGTGCAGGCTCAAGGGCCTGCTACGTGCTTGACCATGGACTGCAAACAGAGGACACTATAATTCTAGTATTCCTATTACAGCCACAAGTGGCATCATGCATGTTGTTTGCACACTTGTAAGTAAGGAGCGCTTGACCCTGGATTGTAAACAGAGGCTGGGCACGTGAAGGGCACCGGGGGAGGGGGGGCTCTGTACTCGTGGGGTCCCTGTGAAGTCCTGAAGGTTGTGGAGCAGGTGAGAGGGTATGAGGGTTAGGGCTCTGTGAAGTTTGGAAAGGTTCCGCCTGCTGTGCGGTAGATTTCCATTCCGGCCCCGCTAAAGAGCAAAGAGGAAGCAGGAACCCGGGTCTCCGGTGGGAATCTCTATTGGAACACACCTCCAGGCTCTCTCAGATAAGCTCAACTATGAAATTGCAATATTGTGGCACAAAGCGCCACTGGAATACCCAGATAATTCTCTCTCACTCTCTCTCTCTCTCTCTCTCTCTCTCTCCCTCTCTGTTTCTCTCTCTCTTGACATCTCTCTCTCTCTGTTTCTCTCTCTCTCTTCACATCTCTCTCTTCCTCACTCTCTTCCTCAGTCCACCCAGGCACTATAAAAAGAAAAAAAAGAACTGCATGACAGACAATCTAACAAATTTTCACTTCATTGCCGGGTTTACTGCAAAGGTCTTGTAAAAAAAAATAAAACAAACCAAGTTACACTAAATCCTTTATTGGTCATATAAAGGTATTTAACTGCATCACGCCCTGACTGATCTCCACGTCCACTAATTTTTCATATTTTCATGGCTGTACATTTAGGTGTGGTCTTTGTCCAGTATTATCAGTCCAACCCCAGGGCAGAGTGCTACCCATAACAACAGCACTATGCTCCGAACGTACCCTTATTGTACAAAATGCCAACCAAATAAATAAATAAAATGACACACTACACATAGGCATAAATCTTCAGCAAAGCTGCAAACCGTTTAAATTGAGTGCAGATAGTTTTAATTATGCTCGCGTATGCACATTGCATTCATGGCGGTGGCCATTAATATTTCAGCGACTCTCCCGGCAGGAATGGATGAAAATTAGCGGCGGCGGTAAGGAGTCTAATTGTTGCGGTAATTGACCACGGCAGGACGGTGGACCCCTGCCGCCACACCAGCAACATCCTGTTCCGCTTCCCCCCCTCGTCTGCTGCCACGGCATCCAGTCCAGCTTCAGGGAGGAAGTCCACGGAACAGATATCTATGGTACACATCCTCTCAGCTGTTGTACTGGATCTTTTTTTAATCCGTCTGTCTGGCTCATCCTTCAGTGGCCAGCTTGGGGAAAACAGAGTTTAATTAAAGTGTCTCAGAAAACAGAGGGAGTTTGAGTGTGTCTTCTGCCTGGCTGTTTCGACAGGTCTGTCCCTGAATGCTGAACGGAGAGGGGAACGGGCCGGTGGACTGAAGGTCTGTAGGCAGAGAGAGACCCAGAGAGTAAAGGGTGGGCAGAGTGAGCTCAAGTTAAGGGAGAATGGGTGCGGAGTGATTGAGTGGGATATGACATTAGAGAGAGTGTGTGTAGTGTGTGTGTGTGAGATATGATATTAGAGAGAGAGAGTGTATGTGTGTGAGATATGACGTTGGAGTATGTGCGTGGGTGTGTGAGAGAGAGATATGACATTTCAGTGTTTGTGTGAGAGACAAGCCATTGGAGATAGAGAGTGAGTGTGTAGTGAGTGTGTGAGATTTCATATTGGAGTGTGAGTGTGTGTGTGTGTGTGAAAGAGAGAGATATGATATTGGAGTGTGTGTGTGTGTGTGTGTGTGCGTGTGTGTGTTAGAGAGAGAGATATGATATTGGAGTGTGTGTGTGTGTGTGCGTGTGTGTGTGAGAGAGAGATATGATATTGGAGTGTGTGTGTGTGTGTGCGTGTGTGTGTGAGAGATAGATATGATATTGGAGTGTATGTGTGTGCATGTGCGTGACATTGGACAGAGAGAGTGTCTGTTTTGAGTGTGTGAGATTTGACATTAGGGAGAGAAAGTGTAGAGTGTGTTTGTTAGTGAGTAAGTATGAGCTTACACGCACAAAATATTGGATTTTGCCTGTCTTTGCTTTGTATTTCTGCTTTTGATTTCTGATTGTGTGTGCCCGCATGTGTATTTTGTGTGGCATGTGCGTGTATGCATGTATGTCTGTGTGTTTGCGCGTGCGCGTGTGTGTATGTACGTCTGTGTGTTTGCGCATGTGTGTGCGCACGTATGTCTGTGTGTTTGCACATGTGTGTGTGTGCATGCACATGTAAGATAGACTGAATAAAAAGTATACAGTTACATATAGTGCTGCAGACAAATCTGGACCCTGGTGCGCATTCCCGCTGGCCACCAGCAGGGGGAGGTGGAGCTCTCTGGTACCCGCACTGGAGAGAGGGGGCATGCTGAGCTCCCATCTGCCTCGGTCCACTCTCTAAAGCAGCATGGAGAGATGCTTGTGGCTACAGAGATAAAAAAAAAAAATTAACTATCCGCTGACACAGACAAACTATAAGACCTCGGACACCTTTTGTCCTTTATGACATGTGAGGATGCTAATCCCCCATTTAGACAACAATTATTACATTATATTATGTTGCATTATTATCTGTGCTGTTGCGGAGATATACACTCAGTGAGCACTATATTAGGTATTTATTAGACTTATTTTTTAGTCTTATTAATTCTGAAAATCCCAGGAATGCGCCAATAATCATTCCACGGTCAAAGATCTTATTTTCTCCCCATTCTGATGGTTGGTGTGAAGATTAACTGAAGCACCTGACCCGTATCTGCATGACTGTTCCTAATAAAGTGCTCAATGAGTGTTCAATGGTTGCAAAGAACACTTTCAGGGTTCTCAGCAAGCAATAGGGATGGGAGTGAAGTTTTACGCAAAAATAACGTTTGCAAGTATGAAAAAATGCTAAATTTCAAAGATTTTATCTGCTTAGCGCTCATTCACTTTCGCATCTTTGAAGCTCAACATCTCAAAACCAGACAGAACACAGATAGAACGCAGATAGAACCTTATACTGTAATTCCAAGGTCACGACGTGCTGTTAGTGACTGCGTTGCCTGAAGTAATCACTAGACCCTCACAACAGAACCAGGGAGGTACAAGCCACCCACAGCTAAACAGAGAATTCAAAAGACCCCCCCAATAGAATATCAGGGAGTCAGAACAGCACATGATGCCCCCCTCATCTCAGAGCCATCCTGTCCCATAACTCGTAGGCTTGCTATTTTACATTCATTCTGCATTCCATTTATACTCTTCATTTACAAGCAGTAGCTATGGGAACAGAAGAACTCTTCCTTGTGGAATTCTGACAGCTCTCTGTTGCGGAGGCCAATGCAGCTAACGTACCTATAATACACTTTTTTTAATCGTGTTTACCATTTTTGATTACGTGGCCTACCCCCACTTCAGGGACTACATGACCTAGATAAGAGAAAACATTCACCGGGAGGCCGCAGTTGCCTGTTTTTGCACAGTGAATTAGGCAACAGCCATTCATTTTGATCCATGTGAAAAAAAAAAAAAAAAACACTTTCTGGGTTGGCGGGAAGCAGCATCTGTTTTTACCAGCTTTCTTTTCTTTTTTTTTTTGCTTCCATAAATGGCTGGGAAATTGAAATTAGGGGCCCAGATGTAGCCCTTCATGTGTGAAAAACTCAGCCCTTGGAGCAGGTAGGACAGTATCAGTGTGCAAACTGTGAGGATGTATGGATCTCAGCGATAGCGTCCAGATGTCTCGTTCTCTGATGGAGCAGTGCACCAAACCCAGCCTGTGTGGGGAGGAGGGAGGGACTGAAACAGGCCACAGCTCCTTACTCATTTCCCTCACGGACACTCACACTGCATGCATTTCACATGAATGCCCTCCAAAGATCCGGCCCTCCATTTCAGTCCCCTGTAGGGGACATAACACTCTGCCCTTATTCTCAAGAACCATATATTCCACTCTGCTGAAACCAGCGCTACAAGGGACATTCCATAGAAATAAATAACATTTCTGAACATATTTTTGCTACAATGTTTTTTGTGTCATCTGAGACACTTTTGTTATGTGAATAAAATAAAATAATTTAAATTTGTTTCTGCTGGGTCAAGCATGTGTGCTGCTCCATACCAATGCCCAAATACTGGAGAAGAAGTGCTGCTGTTGATGATGATGAGAAAATGTGCAGCACACTCCAAGCCTAGCGAACACAGCTTCAGTGTTTAACACTTCAGGTGACCACACACGGGGAGTCACCGTCCCAATTGAGAAAAACTCATTTTAAAAAAGCACCACCCAAGTAAACAGCTGTGCTGCATTTACCACCGAACTGGCTGCCAACATACTGTACCTACTGGACAGGAGCTTCGGGACTAGACAGAAACCGTTCTATAAAAAGGAGTATCTTCGTATAAAAGAAAATTAAATTTTGTAACATCCTCCAGAAGCAGATATATGTTGGAACTGTTGGAACTGAAAATGTTGGAAGTGTCTTTAGAAAGTGTACAGAAACCACAGCAAAAAAAGTACAAAAGCACAAACACATTAGGCTATTTCATGTTTACTGTAGCTGGACTAATGCCAACAAACCATAGCAAAAGCATTTAAGCGCTACGGACATTTAGCCAAAACAGATAATAACCCATTAGTAAAGCAAATGCGAGGATTTAAGATGAAAGGAAATACAGAAAGCATGATAAATAATTTCAGAGCAATTAATATTGATTTTACAGGTAGCAGGGCAGTTGCCTTGCATAACAGGCACAGGGATAATGGGATTTGGAAAAGGCTGATTTTGTGATATTGCTGACCAGGCTTTAAGAGATATATGCAAAAAAGAACCCCAAAAAACACATAAAATTAAATATATTCCTCAGAGATGCAATACAAACCTCCCCCTTTTCACCAATTAATGGCCAGTTCCTTAATTAAGATTGCATCACAATTCAATCCATTGAGCCAGCTGCTTTTTACAAAGTCAGGACTCATAAATATTAGGCTATGCGTGTTCAGGGACCAGAAAAATAAAGGCTTGGGGATCATGTAATTAAATGGAATCTTTTTCAATAAAACTACTTCTGTGTAGCAAATCTGGAAACTCGGTGAGAAAATACTTTGTATCGCTGTCGTGAAAATGAATACTTACGAAATAAAAATAAACAAGTATTATATTTGTGATACTCTTTTATTATAGCACAACACAGTATGTGGCTGCACAGTATGTTGCCATGGTAATTAATAAATGTGAGCTAGAATCACAGGGAACTATTTAAACGTGACATGCATTTGTAATGTAAATTATTTAAAAGCAAAGAGCAGTCCTGCTGGCCAGGCTTATGTATAATGGCAGCCTTACCAGCTTGATGCTCTGACATGAGGGGGGCATCAGGGACCAGGGTGACAGGTTGGTGACCGCACACTGAGGGGCCGGGGTCGGGTGGGAAGAGTCACGATTGCAGGCAGGGGGATTAGGGGGGATCGTGATTGGGGGGGACTGACCCCTCTTGGTCTCCCCCTCTGGGTGAATTTAAATCCAGGGACGTGCCTTCATAAAAACACTGGTCAGTCACGTCTTCTGAATAATCCTGATGTCATGTAGGTGAGTCTCTGACTGGACGTTCTGAACAAAGTAAACCCTGAGGTCTAAGTGGTTTACACATTGAGTTCGCTGGCTAAAGCGACAGAGCTAGGCCAGTTTGCGTGGCGCACAGAGCAAATGTGCCAATCGATTAACAGAATGGCGGTAATCCTTCACCAGCGAGCGGCGGAAGTGCTTCGAAATGGACAAACGCTACGTTCCAGCCCTGATGCGTCATCAAACAACGTGAGGAAACATCCTGTGAACCTCTTAGCGCTTTGTGTGGCTTTAAATCCACACACTCTCTGTGTCTGTGCAACATATTTCAGCCACTCCCACCAGCCATGCTATTGACACTTTAATGTTGAGTGATATAGACATATCAGCATATAGGCGTGCACCCCTGTTTCCTGACTGGTAGCTATGTATATGTTATTTGCTCCACTACAGTGTTTTTGTGATTTATTATTTTATTTTGATTAAGACATGTCTGGTTTGGTGGTGTAATAATTACTATATAAATAATATATTTTTTATTTTCTTTTTGGTTGGCTGCTGTATTGTAAGCAGCTCTTTCTATCCCCATGGGATTCCCTGCAGGCATGCAATGCTGCTGGCTAAAACCAACCCCACTGTAGTGAGCAAATCTCACAAACTGTAACTCCAAGTTTTCCAAGTGAGAGAGAGAGAGAGGGAGGGGGGGCAGAGGAGTGAGATAGAGGGGAAGAGAGAGAGAGAGAAAAGGGCACAGCAAGAAAGTGTGTGTGAGTGAGAGAGACACTGAGAGAAGGAGAGAGAGAGAGATGGGCAGGGGAGTGAGATAGGGAGAGAGTGAGGGAAAGAGAGAGAAGGGCAGATAGAAAGAAAGTGAGAGAGAGAGCAAGAGAGAGAGTGAGGGAGAGAAGGGGGAGAGAGAGAGAGCAAGAGAGAGAGAGAGTGAGGGAGAGAAGGGGGAGAGAGAGAGAGAGCGAGTGAGGGAGAGAGGGAGAGAGAGAGAGAGCCTGGGGTAGAGACTAGGTAGAGAATAACCCAGATGTACATCGCTGAGTACACAAAATTATTTATAGGTGCAGTAATGTGCTAAAGCACAGATATAATAATTCAATATGTTCTGAACTTAATGAGATTTTAACATGAATGGGATTTAGAAAGATAAAGAATCACCATTTCCAAATGAAACACTGAAATAATGCGATGCCTTTGTCATTTTCTCTTCTTTTCAATTAAATCTTGAGTTCTTTCAACCTTATTCACTATTTTTGGAGGTTCAGGTTTTTTTTTGCTAATTCCATTGTAAAGTGTCTTTGCAACAGTGTCTCTAAAAAGCACTATACAAATAAAGTTGAATTAATTTGGATTGAATTGAAAGCTTGCTTGCTCAAAGTTTTCTTAGGGCCCTGTAAAATCATGTTGAAAATTAAATTAAATAATTACATGTTTTCCATTATTTTTTAGCACATCCCGTTTATATCCTGTTTTCACTTAAATATTACATTTGGAGTTGGATTTGCATCGCACCTGTACGTGCTTTCCACATTAAGTGTCCCATTCTGAGGAAAAGTCAACAAACACTATAGCATCCAATAGGGCCTATCCGAAATAAGTTTGTGTATTTTATGACTCTAAGACATGTGGTGTATGATGGTATTTCCATGTTTCTGGTTGCTACATTAACCTGGACACTGCGATTGTGTTGGCTGGGGAAAAAAGGGTTTTGGTTAGGGTGACATCTCATCATCACACTCCCTGGTTAATCAGCTACCCACAATTCCCCTCCTCAGACTGCACATGAACTGTCCTCCTCAGACCCATGTCTGTGGCAACCCAACATGCTAACTGGATTATGACAGGAAGTAGCATATGACATCATATCCTTCAGATGAGCGCACATGCTTGTCTATGCTCTCCAGAACCAACAGCTTGCATGTTGTGCTGTTATATACTGTATAGTACTAGCCATTCCAAATTAGGAAGAAAAAAATGGCACATTTAAAATGCAAAACGTTTAAAGAGAAAGCCCCCAAAGGTACCGTCGTCTTGCCTATGTGAAAATCATTTAGATGGAGTATTTAAATTAAGACGGTTCAGTAAAAATGAAAAATCTTGGTCATTTTCAGAAGGCCATCAAGAAAATTGTTTTTTGAGATGGAAAATCCATGGCATAGTAAAACACTGCAGGAATAATTTGCTGCAGATATGCAGATATGCAGATATGCCATAATCTGCAACTCACGAGTGTAAAGCCTTCAGCATACCCACAAGACCCTAACATTGCCATTGTGGTTTATGTGTTGCGTAAAGGTTGTATATACAAATCAATATTTATTTCTACCAGAAAAACAATATTGGTGGGTGACTAATGATAACCCAAAAAGCACAATGTTGTCACTTTATTAGGTAGACCTGTACAGCAGCTTGGTAATGCAAATATTTAATCATCTGACAACAACTAAATTCATAAAAGCATGCAGACATGGTCATGAGATTCAGCAGTTTTTCAGGCCAAATGTCAGAATGGAGAAGAAATGTGATCTAAGTGACCGTGGAATGATTGTTGGTGCTGAAGAGGGTAGTTTGAGTATCTCAGAGATGGAAGATTATATTTTTACAGCACCATGAAATATGAGAAGAACATATATGAAAAGAGAAAACCTGCTCTGGCCATCGCTTCCTCAAATTTACTCAATTCAGATAATTTTTGGAATGACAAATAAACATTAATATAAGTAGTATCTGTAATGAGTATTTTTTTTATTTCTGACAGTGGTACCATTTCCTGTGAGAATGATAAGTTCTAGTGAGAATGATCCACTAGAAGTGATCTGAAGGGATCTGAAATAAAGCTGCACCCAAAATAACTGAATGTGGGATTGGAAAAGAATCTTTCATGACATTTAGCAGATGTTCTTAGAATCTTATCCAAAACCATACTTACACAGCTTTTTGCATTTTTACAGAGTATCCATTTATATAGCCGGATACACACTGGAGCAACTGAGGTTAAGTACCTTGCTCAAGGATACAACGCCAGTGGTTCACATGGGAATTGAACCTGCAACCTTTTGGATACATATCCAGGACCCTATCCATTAAACTACACTGCCACCCCAGGTTGTTAAAAGGTTGTGCTTATTCTTGCCTCATTATGAATCACTCATGACTTTGAGATGTGACCCAAGCAGAGATCAGCTAGGCTTAAAGAACCAAGTTAACTTTATTTCAGAACTTCAGATTTCCAATAATAAAACAAGAGCTCAATAAAAATGTTGCCTTTTTATAGCATTAAGCTTGCATTACATATCAAAAATGTGTAGACAAGTAGATTTTTTAAAAACAAAAACAAAAACAAAACCAACAACCAAAGATAAAGATGATTGAAAAGGTAAGGGACAACGCAAAGAGTGATAGCTACGTTCTTCATGATCCTGGAAGACCTGTAGTATCTCACGCCCCTTCCCAGGGAGGCATTCATCTGCCAGTATTCCCTCTACTCCCCTCTGTTCCATAACTACATTTCTGCTGTATTTCCAAGCCAAGAGCACCTTGCCTTTGTAGAGCAGGGCATGAAAAGAATCATTAAGCTCTTGTTGACCTTGAGAAAGATTTCAGAGTTGAATTACAGAATAATGAAAAGCTGTCCCCGGGCACTGAAGTCAATACGGGAGCTTAACAGGGTAAACTCAATCATTTTCATGTTATCTCCTGTAGCTGTCCAGCTCTTACCAAACTTACCATTCTGTATGCCTGTCACTACCGACACCTCCATTTCATTTCTCACTATTTCTTTGCAAAGAATAAATCCATTATAAATGTGTGATGAAGATGGACTGCTAGTTATATTCCAAAATTGAGGTATACTCGTAAATCAGTGGTCTCCGACCATGGTTCTGGAGAACTATTTGGTCCGCTGGTTTTCGTTGTTACTCTGCACTTAACTAATAGAGCAGTTGATTACACAGTTGGTGGGGCGACATGGCTCAGATGGTAAGAGCAGTCGTCTGGCAGTCGGAGGGTTGCCGGTTCGATCCCCCGCCCAGGCTGTGTCGAAGTGTCCCTGAGCACGACACCTAACCCCCCAAATGCTCCTGATGAGCTGGTCGGTGCCTTGCATGGCAGCCAATTGCAGTCAGTGTGTGAGTGTGTGTATGAATGGGTGAATGAGAAGCATCAATTGTACAGCACTTTGGATAAAGGTGCTATATAAATGCCAACCATTTACACTGGTTACCTTGGTCTCAACAGGGTGCTGATTTTAAGGTGAAAACAAAAACCAGCAGACCCAGTAGCTCTCCAGGACCAGCGTTGGAGACCACTGTTGTAAATACATGGTTGGAGATGTGGATTTGAATTGATACGTTGTTGAAAATGGTGGGAGCAGAAACAACTTAAAATACAACATACACAGTTTGTTACAACCTACAACATACACTGGGCTGTAATGCACTGGTTTTTCTGTTAATATGAAAAAGTCAGCAAGTGTTAACATACAGAAAATATGCTGTCTTTTTCATACACAACATATAAAACAATGTCTGTCTTGCCTCCAGGACTCTGTAATTTTATTGAATTGCTTCTGTATGAGAAATGCATTTTAATCTCAATTTCTTTGATTCTGTGTTGAATTATTCATTGTGGAGTCTAGCACAATCCGTAAGCCTGTTTATGTGATTCTATCACAGAATGGAGGTGTCACGCTCTCCCCAGAACCTCCAGTGCATATTGCGTTGGTTCAGTATGCTCACGCTCAGGTTATTTTGTTAAGCACCTGAATATGGAAATGAATGAAACCACAGTATGAATGTAACATTACAAGGGGTTTCCAATTCAGATATATATTACTCATGAAGCCCTATCATAACAGAACTGCAGTACAGAAATAAAGAAATAAATGGAAACATAACAGTATTGCCTGCTGGGTTCACAAACACCTTGGTTTTTAAATGTCTCCCATTGCAGAACTTCAATTGCCTTCAACCTTTGCCGTATACAGTACATCGTGCGTTTAGTGACTTTTTAGGGTTATGAACATGCACAATAGATTACTTCCACTAACCACAAAACTTCATGTTTATCCCTTTGTCAATAACTGTTCATAGAACAAAAACACAATGCAAGCGTAACATAAAACATATATAAATATTAATGACACAATGCAAATGTTCATCATAATATACAGTTAGCTCTTGGGACAAAAACGTATCTTCTTGATTTGGCTCTGTACTCAACAATTTTAGATTTGTAAAATTCACCTGTTGTTAATGTGCGCATGTTCTGGGTATTTCTGTACACTTTTGTTTCACCACGTCGAGTTTGCTGAACTTTTCATGGTTTCCTCAATATATGCACCAGTGGATTCCCAGCTTGTGCTGTTCCAGGTTCTCCTATGTAAAATTGCACAGAATATTCTGGAAATAGCTAACTAGGTGTACCTCATCTACAATGTGCAATACAAGACATGTTTAATAATGACAAGAAGCAATAGACCTAATAGTTGTTAATGACAAATATAAAGCACAATAGCCTTTGCTGTATTCACAGCACAATTACATAATACACTCATTTAAACACTGCACAGAACACACAATTATAATAAAAAATATAAATACCACTGAATTATCCTTTTACATACAGAAGCTTAAAACAATATTTTCAATCCCCTTTCTTCAATACAGTGGTTATACATTTGTTCCCAGCACAACAAACCAATAAAGAAGTAAAGAAACAAATAAATAGAAAATATCATGGTGAAAACTCTTGACCTTTACAAAAACCCCTCCATCGCACGGGATAATTCATAAGTGGAAGTTGAACAGGTTACACAACCCTGGCCTCTCAGAGTATCTGGACATATAAAAAACTACAATGTAAAGAAATACCACACACAGTTTAAAGGTCAGGAGAGGGCCACAAACAGCTTGATCAAAAGGTTGTGTGTTATTTTCACCAAATGCAATCTAAATGTAACCTTTAGAATTTTTAAAGATATCTGACGGGCAAAATATTTTAGTTGAGAAAAAAAAGAACCTGCTAAGAAAGATAAATTGAATACAAATGTAAAACACACAAAAACAAACACAATTATTTCACGGATGAGATGTAGCGAATTAGCAAAAAACGTTTAGTCAAACTGTTGACCCTGATGACATTATGCGAACAGCAAAACAATGGGCTTTTTTTAATTAGACTGGGCCTGTGAAAAGTGTGGCTGGCAGTCCCGTACTGGCGCGTAATTGGCCAGGGAGGAAGGGAGGGATCCAATCTGGAGCTGTTCAAATGGCCTTGTGTCACTGCGGCACTGGGCAGTGCAAACCACACAGGAAATGAGCTCAGCTCATGCAAATGTCTTCAACACATTCATTCATTCATTCATTATCCTAACCCGCTTATACTGAACAGGGTCACAGGGGGCTGGAGCCTATCCCAGCATACATTGGGCGAAAGGCAGGAATACACCCTGGACAGGTCGCCAGTCCATCGCAGGGCACACACACCATTCACTCACACACTCATACCTATGGGCAATTTAGACTCTTCAATCAGCATGTCTTTGGACTGTGGGAAGAAACCGGAGTACCCGGAGGAAACCCACGCAGACACGGGGAGAACATGCAAACTCCACACAGAGAGGCCCTGGCCAACAGGGATTCGAACCCAGGACCTCCTTGCTGTAAGGCGGCAGCTACCCACTGCACCATCCGTGCTGCCATGTCTTCAACACAATTCAAACAAAAATTTATAGGTAGACAGATAGGTAGATATATCAGACCTGGGTTCAAATATGTAATTGGTTTTGATTTAAATACTTTTCTCACTCACTTTATTGTGTTTGTCTCACTTTGAACCTATGAAATACACTCAAAACCCTTCTGGTCCTCCTGATTGGCTCAATTGCACGAGGCAAGATCAATCAAGCACAGAAAATAATTTGAATCCAAAAGCAATGACCTATTTTACTCATATGTCTTGCATATATGGTGTGATGGAAAATAGACATTCATCTTTAGGTAAGAGGATGTGTGTGTGTGTGTGTGTGTGTGTGTGTGTCTGTGCGTTTCTCAAGGAGTTGACATGTGAAGGAAGGTTCAATTTTGGTAACAGGAATGTTTTTGTGTGATAACTGTGTTTTCCAGGACAATTAGCATATGAGAAAACGCAAGATTAGGAGAAACTAAAGTTGTGATGCTTGTATAAGGAAGGATTTGTTCATCTGGGAAATGGTGAGATGGAAATAACAAAAATGCCTGGAAGATATCATGGTTTTACAATACCTGGAAGTTCTTTTATCAGGGTTGAAGCCTTGCTGTCAAATGTTTGTTTATGTGTTAGCAGCTATATAAGCGGACTGAAATTCTGAATTCTTCAGAATGACTCTGACCTCTCTATGTAAGTGTGTTACACTTCTTCCCTGATTGATCAATCATTGAAATAAACTGGGTAATGAGAAGTTTCTCTTCCTTGTCTTATAGATCAATTCCATGACAATGGGTTTTCTAGATAAACATGAATTAATATCTAAGATGGAGGGGCTTTTTCCAAGCAGAAATGAAACTTCAAATCATTGTCAATTAAATGTTTGTTAAATCTGGGTTGTGACCACGTACAACTTGGACATTTCTTTGGAAGCCTTACGACAGACCCTCTCTGTCATTACCTCAGAACGATGGGGGACCCCCATCTCCTTCTCTCATCAAACAAGGTCAGAGATGACTATTGAGATGGAGATTGCTCTGTGCCTGAGCAGGCCGCAATAGGATGCTGTGCTTCCTAAACAACGTGCTCAGACTTTCTGTCATTGGCAAGCTGGCTGATTGTTCTATAAACTTTTAGTACCGTATGCCTCGTTTTGAACTTTACATTCTCACTGGTTGTTGCCGTGCAATAATTAATAGCTATATGATAATGGTAAATGGTTGGCATTTATATAGCGCCTTTATCCAAAGCGCTGTACAATTGATGCTTCTAATTCACCCATTCATACACACACTCACACACCGACGGCGACTGGCTGCCATTGCTCAGGGACACTTAGACACACCCATGGCAGGATCGAACCGGCAACCCTCCGACTGCTCTTACTGCCGTAATAATAATAATAATAATAATAATAATAATAAATATCATTAGCTTTATTTATTTTTTCATATGGCAGACGAGATCAAACTGATCAGACTCCTAGTTAAAATAAATGTTACTGGCAATAGCCTAGCTTTGTTCATGGTGATTTGTCAACCACCGATCAACCACAGATCAGCCGATAATGTCTTGCTTTTTCAGTGCATTTTAAACAGCAGTTTTAGTATAAGATACAAAATTCCATCAGAATGAAAATTATTAAATACACATTTCACACATTGACATTCCAACGGAGTAATATTATTTTACATTCCTAATTCACCAGTAATGTTTAATATGGCTGTGATGAATGTATTATGACATGCCCAATATTCATGAATATGTTTCATAGTCCAATAATGACAGTTATTATGACATGATGTGTTAAAATGATCCTGTTAAATGATCCTGGCAGAAAATCACACAACCATTTCTTTCATTATGGGTGGTGGAGGTGATGGTTCCATAGTCAACCATTAAACTAAATAACAAGGGTTACACTGAAAATAACACTGGGGAATCTACACTTAGACATTTTCTTTTAGGTATTTAGCAGACAATTGTATCCTGAGGAATTCATACATTTGCTTTTTCCAAAGACATTGAAAAGATTAAACTCACATTTGAGCGAACTCTAAATAACCTACCTGTGTCCTCACTGTACCCTGGAACAGGCCAATGTGATTCAGCTTCAGGTCCCTGAGGGGTTAACGGCCTGCAGCTCCTAAATCAGTGTGTTTGTGAGCAGTGGGCTTTAAATGGGACACTGTCAGAGTCCACCGCTGAACACTACCAAGGGTGTGGGGATTTATGTTTGAGTCTTGTGGCCTGCTGCCTGCATGTGAGCCATTGCCTTATATTACATTACATTACATACCGTTACCTCTAACATTACATTACATTACATTACATTACCTCTTACATTAAATTACATACCATTACCTCTTACATTACATTACATTACATTACATTACATACCATTACCTCTAACATTACATTACATTACCTCTTACATTACATTACATACCATTACCTCTTACATTACATTACATTACCTTACCTAACCTTACATTAAATTACATTATATTACATTACCTCTTAAATTACATTACCTCTTACATTAAATTACCTCTTACATTAAATTACCTCTTACATTACATTACCTTACATGACCTTACATTACATTACATTACCTTACATTACATTACATCACCTCTTACATTACATTACATTACATTACATTACATCACCTTACCTCACCTTACATTACTGGCATTAAGCAGATGCTCATGAGACTTGAACCTGCAACCTTTAGGTTACAAGCCCACTTCATTGTAGAGAGGAAGACAAACGCCATATTCCCAGCCTAGCAACCTTTTACCTGACACTTTCATCCAAAGTTACTTACAGATGATTAGACTAAGCAAGGGCCAAACCCCCCCGGAGCAATTTCGGGTTAAGGGCCTTGCTCAAGGGCCCAACAGCTCCACAGGTCTAATCATGGCTACACCGGGGCTTGAACCTCCAACCTTCTGGGTCAGGTAGTGCATCTTACACGAGGCTACAGGCTGCCCCACACCAAGCTGACTGACTGATTGACAGGGGCCTGCAAAAAATAAACATTTTCTGGGATGGTGGGACTCCAATGTGAGACCTTTTCCTAAGACCCAACATGATACTGATTAGTATGTAACATATTAATATCTGAATGGGGGAAATGTAGAGGCTGTATAAGGACTGGAGCGACGCTGCACCGGCACTGTGCTTCTTGGGTAAAAAACACTGGAAATCAATGGTGAGAAAAACAAGGCCTCTGAAACAATACCAATATTACTTTTACAGGGACGGGGGTGCTGAGTTGACATATCGATCGGGGACTCAGGTTCAAAACAAAACACAAAGCTGGAAACCTGTGTAAGGCACAGCCATTGGACCGTCGAGAATGCTTAGTCTGATATGTGCATTAAAAGAGAAAGTTTATATAAGCCATGCAAGGCATCTTGGATCAGATATCTTTGTTGGCTGATAACTATTACGACTAATTACGTTATACTTATCTCACAGACACTCTTATCGAGACCATCCTGTGAAACATAATACATATGAATGCATTGAAGTAATTGAATCAGAGCTACAGCCCCAACAGCCTGGGAGTTATTGGAATTACAGTTAGTAAGGTATCAATCAGACTGGACCTACCCTTATCAAAAGTTCCTCGGAACACCTGTGAGGTGTGTCCTAGAGTAACCCTTGCTTTAGAAACTTGAAAGAAAGCTTTAACCTTTAAGCGACCAATATATTTCACACACACTAATGACCAACTAATGAAAAAGAAGCCCCGATTATTTATATTTTTTTCTACAGCCACTGAGCCCCTACTTCATGATACAGCCTGGAATTGTGAAATTTGAACCTTTTCCCCACACTCTATTGTGCAGTGTGCTGTGATACCAGATTAATAACTTTACATATACCTTCTGACATATTAATTCGGCATACAGTAGGGTGCAGTAATGATTATACACCACCACGTTTTTCTAAAAGGGGTCCTAATATATTACTTCTTTAAAATGTTTGCCTACAAAATTATTGAACAATACTATTGTAGGCAAAAAGAACAAAAAAAGAATTCCCACAATTACATTGGGGTAAAAGTATGGATAATAAACAGAAACATTGAAAAATTTAGAAAAATGTAAATTTAATTTTTTCATAGCAAGAATGCATGTTTGAAGGCTCATTCCATGATTGTTGATGCTAAACAATTTGTTTAAACTGGTTTGAACAGTATTTAAGGTAACACAAACTTGAGCAGTGTCACTATTAAACACGATGGCATGACGGAAGGAGCTCTCTGAGATTGTTCAATATATTGTTATCTGTTTACTTATTTTCATCTACATGAACCAATATTAATATACTTGAATAGTACTTGTTTTCTGATTTATGTTCATTGTGTTAAGTGTATAATCATCACTGCACACTACTGTATGTATACAATAATTTAAATTTGGAACATCATTTTATCTGGCAAATAAATCTGTGGGTATGTGTGACTTGATATCTTGTCCCCATATCAAGTTACATCAGCAGAAGGTGTTGCTTTTGACTGGGGTCATATATGACCCCAAAGGATATGTAATCACCTAATCATCACATCATTCCAAATTAAGGCAGAAACCAGAAGAAAAAAAAGAAGAAAAAAAAGTATTTATTGAGAATATGTTGTTCGACAAAGTCAATACATTTTGCAAGGATCAAATATATTAGCATTAAAAGTACTATATGTCTGGGGTTAGTTATTAATACGATAAGATGTATGTGCACCCATACTGGCTGCTTCAAACAGCTTAACAGGAATGCTCTCACTTTAGGCAAGTGGGAAAAGGGGTTGTTTTCCAGCAACGCAGATTCTCTGAGTGGTTTAATTAGTATTTACGGAGTTCACAGAAACACACAGATATAAATAGTAACTACAGTGGGAGCTGCATTCAGGTGACATGCTTTGATTGAAAGCCGCAAGCTTGGGGGTAGGAAGAAAAATAAAAGTCCCTTGATGCTAACGTGTCTGCCCGTGATGAAATACGAAGAAACACGAAACCCCGGCAACAAACCCATATCAACACACGGCATGCTGTCATAGTGGAATATAGCTTTTCCAATGCCCACATTCAAGCAAAAAGTCGTCACCTGACTCCTGAAACGAGTGGCAAAAGAAAGTAAAGTGTGTCCAGAAGTTCACTTTCTCTCAGACTAACTAACTCTGGGACTGATGCTTTGACTATTCAACCGTTTCTTCTTTGCTTTAGTATTCACTTCATAAAATATGTATAGCCGCATCTCTGCTGGCAACGATATATTAAAGCAAATATGCATAAACCCCATATGGAAATAACTCCATTTTGATAAATAGACAATCTCAACCACAATCAACTGTGTTTGACTGGAACAGGAAGCAGGCCTCATAGGCCTCAGGCTCTTATTCAGCTTAAAAAGCACTGCGGTATAACATTTTGAAGCAAACATCCATGATATATTCCTGCATATGCCATGCTGAGAGAAACACTGACTTGTGATGCATTATTAAAAGAGATTTCTCATAAGGCTTGAATGTGTAGTTGCAAAAAGAAGAGATAAAAAAAAAATACATTCAGAAGTCCTTAATTGCTGTCCAAGGGAACTCTCTGCGCTTGGTTCCTCTGCGCTGTCAGCACAGAAAACTCATCCCCCGAAAGAAATCTGTTCACCTATGCTGTAGCTGCAAGGCTGAAAGTTCATGAAATGGTAAATGGTAAATGGTAGCGGCCTGTAGCGTAGTGGTTGAGGTGCATGACTGGGACCACAAGGTCGGTGACTCGATCCCCGGTGTAGCCACAATAAGATCCGCACAGCCGTTTGGTCCTTGACCAAGGCCCTTAACCCTGCATTGCTCCAGAAGAAGATTGTCAACTGTACATCACTCTGGATAAGAGTGTCTGTCAAATGCCATTAATTTAATGTAATGTAAATGTTTGGCATTTAAATAACGCCTTTATCCAAAACACTGTACACCAACGGTAATTGGTTGCCATGCAAGGCACCAACCAGCTTGTTTGGGGGTTAGGTGTCTTGCTCAGGGACACTTTGACACACCCATGGCGAGATCGAATCGGCAACCATCCGTCTGCCAGACAACAGCTCTTACAGCCTGAGGCAATGTCGCCTTCTACTCATGGAATTATCGTTTCTGCTCCACCAATTGATGTCATATAATCACTCATGTCCGTTGTCAATTGGACGTCTAACCCACGTCAAAGTATTGGCGGAATACCTCCGAGAAGCGTTTGGAAACTGATCTACGGCTGCTGCGATGGGCAGTGGAGCGAACCAAATGTTACAAACCATGACCGACTCAATAATTTAAACTGCAGGTAGATTCCCTGAAACTGACACCATAAAAGCCATGTGAGACGCAAGTGAACTCAACTGCACCAAGTGGATGTAGAATACATAACTGTTCCCTATCTCTTTTGCTCTCAACCTGAGCTGGCAACGTGACGCTTCCAGAACCCTATAATGAGTGTGATACTACAGTGTTTCTGATTGAACACTGGCTCGTATGAACCTCTTTCACTGGACAGAATTGACACATGCGAGGATTGATCATAGGAGGCCGTGCATGTGAATTAAGGGTGTTCTTACAATGGAATACAATTAATTCAGTGCCATCGACAGATGCCAGTGACAGCAAATCTTCCTCTAAGGCCAAGGGCAACAGGGACTAAAAGTACCCGGGCTGCTATGAGGACCTCTCTGGTCAGCTCAACGTTTTCACAGAGGGACACTCGGCAAATAATATAAAAAAACGGAGACAATATTCCCAAGTACTATCAATTATTCAAACACGTGGGATTCATTTATTTTATTTAGAGGCTGCGGCCTATATAAGAACCTTAATAAATCATAATGTTTTCTGTCTAGAGGATCACATGAAGAGGAAAGAAATGCCAATAGGAGAGTGAGCTAAAAGTGTCTGCCACATGACGCGGGCTGTCCGACCACGGCTGGGCTCGAGGTGACAGGGTGAGCCAAATAAATGGCTCTGCGCAGAGAGACAACTGGGCGACAGACAAGGCAAGACTTTTTATTCAACGTAATTCTACACCGAATATCCTCTGGAATGAGGGAATTTGAAACCTTTTGAGTCCTCGCACCTCACCCTCAAATATTAAAGCGCTGCATTTGTCATAAACTACAATGTGTGTTCTGCAGGCTGCCCCCGGCACCATGTTCTATTGTGTGACGCCAGACATTGATTTGAATGTAATGATACATGGTAGCTTGCAGTTGGTTGTTCTATTACCTTTGTCTGTACAAAAAAACACATTTGTCTGGGTTATCTTTTCTCCCAGGAAATATACTGATCCTTTTAAACGGCTTTTTATTTCCCAACTGGTTCCAGGATTTTGCTACCTCGCACCCCTCAGAGAACAACTGAACAAAGTGAATATATTTATCAGTGTAAAATATATCAACAATTTCACCCGATTTGTGTATGAATTTTAGTCCTGTACAACGGAATAGACAGATGTATGGGGCTGTAATACGCCCCCAAGACAGCAAAAAACATTGGCGATACTTTTGATGACAAGCTCTCCTTCACCGAGAAAATTGCATCTGCAAACTGGCCCTGCAGGCCTCCCTCCCTCAATAACACAAGATGACTCTGTTTCACAAAATCAACCCTTCCCAGAAACCTGATTCCGGCTCTCGTATAACATACTATCAACAGGCCTGTATTTCCCAGGGGCTCACCGCACTTCAGGTTCTCCTCTCCACAGCCGGTAGTTTCAAAATCATCCTGTGTTCTCTTTAAACCAAAGCTGGCTAGCTGGCTAGTAAAGGGACCCAGAGCACCGAGAGGTTCATACAGAGACTCCACACATGTGCACGGTTCAACACGCAGCAGTAAATATTTGGAAGTACAATCTTACAAGTGCAGATGAAAAACAGGGAAAATGAACTGTTGGACGGCACTGGGAGACCAAGGATGGTATTGTGGCCAGACGAGATAAACCTTAGGTCTAATTATATTCATTTTCCTGCAATATGTCCAGGAGGGAACCATAGCAGTAGTGCAATATAGTCCTACATCCATCAGCTGCCTAATATTGAACACCGGTTGACACAACTTTGCTGACAGAGAGCTGATACTTTTTTAATCATATCATCAAAGGTTTAATGGTGTTAGACTATGTAGTATGCCACATATCAGTCATTTAGAGGTGTGAGCGTCATGGTGGCCTATTTCAGTGTGGAAAACAACCCTGTGTGTGTGTGTGTGTGTGTGTGTGTTTGTGTGCGTGCGCATGCATGTGTGTGTGTGTGTGTTGTGTGTGCCTGCTTGTTGCAGTAACATCAGAAATTGACCTATGGGAAGTTGTTTATAGATTTTTTTTATTGTTTATTGTCATTTCAATTTCCCTCACACAATTTTCTGCTGTATAGGAAGTTTGATTTTTAAAGGTTGAGACCAGTTACCTTTAAAAAGGTAGTGTCCAAGCATCATTTTACAAGATTTCATGTTATTTATTTATTTATTGTCTTATTGGATTTTATGGTTTACTGCAACTCTGAAGGGGTGCGTGTGCAGTTAATATTACATCCCTGTTATAGTTATTGCCTGTCAAATATGTAATGCTGTACTGAATCCAACTTGGACTCTACTTTGCCCGACTTAAAGAAGTCAGTAAAAACATCTAGGAACAAAAAGTTAACTTGGAAGATTTCAGTGTGCATAAAGGCACATGCTCCTGTAGTCTAATAATGCTTTTTGTTTTGCTTGTTTTACCATTTTGGTAAAAACTTTGGCGGAACTTGTTAATTAATGTGCATTGACCTTATCCAATAAAATAATACAACACACTCCACAAGTTATCATTTTCTATTCTATGCACTGATGAAGTAAAAAAATACATTGGAAGAAGCATTGCAATTGTCATCTTTTATTTCAGTGATATTTCAGTGACAACACAATACATCTGTGAATAATGACTGTTAATGATATCATTGATAAAAATTTATAATTAATTAAGTCCTACATGCAAGTTTGTACATTTCCTCTTCCCATACATTTTTTAAAAGTACAAACTAGACATAACAAAATGATAGATTCAGCTTATTCGATGTCCACACATTTTTAGAATAGTGATTTTAGAAATTGGTCAGCATTATCAATCATCAGATAACATATACAATTCCCACTGAACAAAATATACAAACTACATGGTATGAAATCAAAGTCAATATTCATACCAGTGGGCCAATCAGTATTCAGCAGGAATGATGAAACAGAAAAGTTTCTCTTTTTAAACAGGAAATTAGTCAAATAACCTTGACTTTTAGATATGTTTACTTTTTCTGTCCTGATGTATATGCATCTCAGAGATGCACCTGGATGTTTGGCTTCACTGCAGAAACCCGAAAAGTCAAACTTAACAAGTATTTATATTACTAGTTTGCTAAAGAAGGCAAAATGATTCTCAGTGAGACCATTTGAATCATTACATTCATAACAGGCATTTGGAGACTCTTATCCAGATAGACGTGCAACAACGTGCATCATTTCAAGGTTTGCCTCCAAAATCAGTGGGTAGTGCCAAGGCATCCCAAGGCAATGCAATGATTCCTAACGTACACCAGTGCTCTCTTCTTCCTAAAGACTAATGATATTCCAAACAGTTTATTTTGCTAATGCCTATTGTTTGGCTTTTGTCTCTGACTGTTTTCTTCTTGTGTCTCAATCTCATAATTGCTTCCATTATTTTCATTGGCACATGGTCCTCATATTGACAAATGACTAAATGCAATTAAAAGCCCAGAATCAAGACTATATCATGAAAGCTGTCTTATACCTACACCAAGGAAGCGATTGAACACACCTGCCTAACCAGAAGCACCTGTGAAGTCATTTGTCCCAAGTACTATGGTGCCCTGAAATGGGGCACTATGTATAAAGAGTGTTGTAATTCATTCCTGTAATTGCTTCCTGTTATTTTTCACCTTCAGCACTTATAATATTCATTGTTTCTTTTCAAATCCAATGTGCTGGAGTACAGAACCAAAGCAACAGAATTGTACTACTGTCCAAATACTAATGGACTGCACTGCATATAAAATTCACAGGACACAACCCCGGCCACCTTTGCTCACCCACTCTCAATATTTCCGACCGCATGAAGTCATGAACAGGCCGAGAACAGAGGAAAACTCCCTGTTTGATGTGAGGGGAAGGGGGTTAGTTCAACATCTTTGTTATTTCTCCGATTGAAAAAAAAACAAGCGCATTTCCCCTTTCATATGGGAGTAGCAGCTGACGGCGGCGATGTGTTGCGCTGGGATGCTGGAAATAACCCGGCTTTTTACGGCGAAGCAGAGGTTTCATCACGGGATTTTCTCCCTCGGACCTTCCACAAGCTCGGGGTCACGGCGAAAGCAGGAGCAGGCGTGGCGAAACGCGGCGCTGCACTCCCACTCCCGGCGCCGAGGCCCGAGGGGTAACCGCCGCGCTGCACTCGTGGGCGGAGAGGACTCTGGGAAGGTTCAAATGAACACATCTATTTCATTTCATGTTTTCATCCTTTTACTCTTTTTTTAAATTTCAGCCCCCCCCTTTGTGAAAAGTCGACCAAGCGATGTTAAAGACGATAGCTGTTCCACTCAGCGTTTGCAGTTCCAATGCAATCTAAAGGCCTACAATGTTATATATTATAAGATAAATTAAGTACATTTCATATATACATAAATATATTCTGTGTTGCTTTATTAGCAAGAAAACACATCTTGTTAGGCAAGCATGTTCCAGCCATTTCTGAAAGGATGGTTATTTTCCCACTGAAGGTTAACAGTGTCCTCTAGATTAATATTACACCAGCGTGCTACAACATTATCATGTAAAAAAGATTAACAGCCAGGGTAATGCGATGTAAAGGTTTATGTTCACAGATATATATGTACATTGCATTGTGTTGTACTGACAAGCAAGTTATCAGCCTTTGTTTTACCGAGTAATCCACCAAGAGTGCCACAATTATTAGCCCCCCCCAACGCATTACAATCCCAGATGAGTACTGTTTTGTTCCTGATAATGGGCTGTGCTTTCCATCGTCACATGTGGACATGGCTGTCTACCACCCCAACCCACCCATCCCCCTCCACCCCACCCCCAATTTAGCGCTGGCATGTGGTACTCTTGCACACTCTTATCGTTGCGGTTTGGAGTGTTTGAGGCATGGGTGTTTATTGCATTATGCGCCATTGTGCGAGGACGGCTCTCAATTAATTAGCCTGAATCCGCCTACATCGCTGATTATGACTCATTAGCGTATTAGCGTGCTGACGGATACTTCGTGCGGCACGGATTGTCGCCTCCGTGGGGTACACAGGACGATCCATTACGGTGCTAAGGACGTTTATGAAAAGGATGTCACATATTTAACACGTGTAGTAAGTTGGGAGCTTTTTATCAGAGGCTTGCAGTGTGAAATCTGGAACTGGGTGCAAAAATAAGAAGCAGCACACAGTAACTATCCCTGTGTGAGGGAGGAAGTGCTAAGCAAGCTAGCATGATTGACAATGTGAGACTACCTCAAGAACTAGGTAGTCTCACATTCTCATAAACCCCATTTACATAGAGCCTTTTATTCCATGTTTAATCGGATTAACAGGCCGATCTGAATAAAAATGCCTCATGTAACCACTCAATCGGAACAAATTATCCCATTCCGATTGAAATTTTGTTCGGTTTAAAAGGGGTAGTCTAAACCTTTTGACAATCCGATTAACAGGAGAATATATGCCATGTAAACACTTAAACCGACTACTTTCTTTGGATGAAATATACATTCTTTCTGCGCATGTTCGTTCACAGGATAAATGACGCCATCTAGTTTCAACCCAGATTTCTCTTGCAGAAATCAACTTCTTTTGCAATTAACATTAAACATTAAAAGTAGTAAAAATCCTGAAACGCTTTGATTTCTGAAAGGCCTGAAAAAGTTAATGAAAGCAGAACACACAGAAATATCAACCGAATAAAAAAAATGCAGGAAAAGTTTAAAGAGTTTTAAAGGGCTAAAAGCCAACGTTAAAAAAGTGCTTCCGACAATTTAAAATTTTACGAACATACGGATGAACTCATTGGAGACGGTGAAGCTGCTCGTACGCTCGCCTTCTCTCGTTTAGTTGTGTTTAATTATATTCAGCAGACACTGCTGCCTGAAAAGTGAAGGGAAATGCAAGTATTGTACATAATACACAACGCATATTAGGAGATGTGCGAGAAACCTGTATTCTGACGCTGCTTAAATGTTTTATTCTAATTAAATCTAGATTTGGTGACAAACATAACCAACTTTTTCTTATTTTATGTCAAAAGGAAAACACAGTATACATCAAATCTGCATTTGACTCTAGATATCCATAGGTTACTTTGAGGTAGTGTGCAATTTATCGATATATAAATCAGTAGGAGATTTCGATTGACAGCATAAAAGGTTAGAGGTTAGAGGTTAATCTTGAGGAATACATTTTTTTATGTTCTGATATTTGCATCTGGAAAACACATTTAAGCTGTAGCATGAAAAGGCACTGTATTCCCAGTGCATGCCATTGCATGTGCACAAGAGTTGCTTTGGGACTTTTGTAGTTGGTTTGACTTTGGCCCTCTCAAATAGGCATTGTTCTTTTAGATCCAGAGGCACAAGTGCAAGTATATCCAGATCACAACACTGACTAAACTACATATAGAACAAACCCAGTTTTTGATCAGGGGATTCAGATATTATCATCATCACAATTATCATCATCTAATTTTACTTAGAAATCACATTAGGATATTATACAAGTTAAGTCAAGTCAGGACAGAAGAAAAACTATAAGGCAACATGCACATAGGCAGATGTACATAGGACAAGAACAATGTTTTGAAAGAATGCAAAGCATACACAGCTTTCTTAAAAGGATGCTGTTTTAAAAAAAATCTTATTCGACCACATATAAAATATTTAAATTAGACGTAAGCATAGGACCATGTGCCAGAATGATCCAGACTTTGCCTCCGCACATGAGTATCTTATCTGCACATCAGCATCTTTCTACCTCTTCAGCCAGACAGCCTTGTCTTTGAATTTACAGGTCCCGAAAGACTCAAGAACCACTAGGAAGTACTGAACTGAAAGAAGTGCCATTGCGGATGTGGAGAGGTAATTAAGAAATTCAGCTTGCAAGAAAAAGGTTGTAAGATCAGATCCCAGGTGGAGCACGGCTCTCGTTCCCTTGAGTTGGATAGCGAAGGCTGGAATGTTTCAGTTAATATCTCGCTCTGGAAATGGAAAAATTTTAACTGTACACTATTTGCCCTAGAAAGGAGATTCTGCTAAGCTAATAAATTGCAATAAAGGAAATATATACTTAGTGTAGATATTAAAGTCTGAAGCTCACCTATGTAATCTCACTCCAAATACATGAACACACAGACACAAACACCCACAGACATGCACATACTCTCTCTCCCTTGGTACCCACAATCCCCCTTTCTGTGTTACTGTAGGGGCCAGGGCGGTGCTAGAAGAGTGTTCATTGAGGAGACGATGTCACCGCCATCTTAAGTCCGCGTTTGCATGTAAAGTATTTAGATTAGGCAGCTCCACTCCATTACAGCATAAGGTATGCACACTGTGTGTTTACCTCCAACATCTATTAGAGGTGTCAAAACAAAAGAAAACAAAGATGTATGGTTTTGCATTAGATTAATTTGGAGTTGACATTCAGGGTTAGTTACCGTTGACCCAAGGGAATAAAAATGTAAGAAATACATGCCCGCGAAGGCAATGCTACCACGGGTTAGCTAAACATTCAGCATACAAAGCAAGGAAGACATGCGTAGACGGCTAGCCTTTGAAATCATGAGGGCACTGCGAGTTAAAAAAAAGAATAGAAAACAGCATTAGCGCTACAGTTACCCACTCATTTGAGATGCAGTGGAAGCGCAGGCGTTGTTGTGTAACACATACCAATTTGCGCTGAAGGGCTTCTCATTGACACCTATCTGAAGACATTATGGCTGAGAGATAGAGAGCTGCATGCTGGGAATAGCAAACACAGCGAGCATCGCACTACGCAGCCCTGAGCTCAAGACTGTTTTTTCCCCTGAGCGGTTCTGAGCGCGTCACGGCGAGTGGCGCTGAGCGCGGCTACGTTTACCGGCAGAGGTGAGTCGTCTCGCGTTTGGAAGGATGCATTGTACGCCCAAACCTTTTTTTGAGACCGCGGTGCATTTTTCTACACTGTCCCCAACCCCACCCAGTACTGCACTCCAGTTACATGTCATCACCTGGAGTTATGAAGCAGATTAATGATTAATCCACCTTTCTTACTCACATATACACTCTCTCTGTCTCACTCTCTCTCTCTTTCTGTCTGCCTCTGTCTCTCCCCCTCTCCTTCTCTCTCTTACTTTCTGTCTGCCTCTGTCTCTCCCCCTCTCCTTCTCTCTCTGTATCCCTCTGTCTCCCCCCTCTCTGTCTCCCTGTCTCTCTCCCTCTCTCTATCTCTCTCTCCCCCTCTCTGTCTCTCTGTCTGTCTGTCTCTCTCCCCCTCTCTCTCTGTCTCTCTCTGTCTCCCTCTCCCTCTCTCTCTCTCTCTCTCTCTCTCTCTCTCTGTCTCTCTGTCTGTCTCTCCCCACCTCTGTCTCTCTCTCTCTCTGTCTCTCTCTCCCTCTCTCTCTCTCTCTCTCTCTCTCTCTCTCTCTCTCTCCCCAGCTCTCTCTCTCTCTCTCTCTCTCTCTCTCTCTCTCTCTCTCTCTCTCTCTCTCTCTCTCTCTCTCTCTCTCTCTCTCTCTCTCTCTCTCTCTGTCTCTCAGTCTGCAGCTCTCACTCACTCGCACCCTCTCTGACTGCATCTGGCCCTGATTTGATTGGCAGCTCATAATTGAAGCAAGGTCACATGTTACCAGGCAATCTGCATGTGCTTTTTTGCTGATCTGACAAGAATAGCATGAGCTCAGAGGCCAGCACTAGAGGGGCACCTGCCCTACAGAGGAGCCCTGACCGACCGAGCCCCCAAAACCATTTACATGACCCGGGGAGGCAGGGGAGGCGGGGGGGTCACACCTGCTCTGACCAAACGTCCCTGAAGAACAGTCGCTCGGTGGGGGGGGGGGGGGGGGGTTTGTACACTCTGTGAGAAAACTGGTTGCACAATGAACCTTGTGATTCCATAGAAGAACCCTATCTAGTTAAAGCGTTCTTTGGCGGTTAAAATAGTTGTTTGTCTGGGAGTTTTCACACTTCACAACTATGGTAGAAGGTTCCATAAAGAACTAAGAACGGTTCCTCTATGGAGACTGTAAGTGTAACCTGTTTTCTGAGAGTGTAACCTGAAGCTTGTAGGTTTGACACTTTGACACTTTGACTTAGGCAGGGCATTGCTGTCTACAGTCAGCATGGTGCTCACCCTGTACTTCTTCCATGTGTCTGGCTGTATGAATGGGTAAGCACATTTGCTCTATGCCAGTAATTTCCTGAAAGGTAAAGGAGGAAACTCCATTAGTGCATGCCTGACCCCAATATAGTTTCTGCTACAACAGAACAACAACAGAGAGATATACTCTTGCTTGCAGAGCCAATTGTTCAACTTGTAAGATTGCACCCCTTTTGCTTGTTTCTGACTTCAAGGTGACAATACAATGAAAACTCATTCACTGTATTATTATTATTATTATTATTATTATTATTATTATTATTATTATTATTATTATATTTAATGATATTACTTTCACATTTTTGTAATCCTCTATCCCTATCTCACCAATAATGAATTTAAAATAATTGATCATGAAAAGGACACTCATCTACAGAGCAGGGGTTTGAATGTGTACTAAAGTTGTGGCTCCACATGATGTAACATACAGGACCAAACGCAAAAGACGTGGCACTCCAGAGGCGTTTCACTTGCTATACATAATTCAGCTTAGTCATCATATCAAATGAGCTACAGTATGGATCGCTCTAATGTGCAGTGCATGCAGTAATGGACTTAAGTGTCATTACTGAGCAAGGGAATGACTGCGGTGCTGCTCCAAAGATCTTACATACGTATGTGTCTCACCACCGTTGAAGGCCGCTCTAAATGAAAGCACTCATATTCTGCATATGCTTTTTATGTGTCTGATTTTTAGAACACGGCTGTTTGAATAGAGAAGGTTCCCCCTCCACCCCTGAAATAGGGCAAGTCTTGGGCACTGATTCTCTATTTTCTGCTCTCGAGTGTGTGCATGAAAGATGTGTATAATACAGCGTGTCGCTGCCCTAAGAATACTGCACCGCTTGTTTGTTTGCAGTTATTTCTTGTGTTATGGGAGACCTACAGCAAAGCAACACAATAAAAATGCTGGTCACAAGGCCAGATTGGAGATTTATTACGATTGAGATGTCGTGTGACTCTGTAACAAGCTGAATCTACTACATCACGCAGGGTATTTTGGTGTGCATTCACAAACACTTACCCTGACAGTTATACGGTTCTGTTTACCGCCTGCTTCTAAATTCTGTTTGAAAAAAAAAAAATCTTCCAATCTTTATCTGAATCAAGTTTCCTTTCAGTAAAATGCTGCTGATAGCATAATGCAAGCCCTTGACATTTTTATGAAGAGGGTTGCATAAAAAAACAAAAAAACAAGAAAGAAACAAACCCCTGTTTAATCCGCCCATCTCATTAACTTGGACTCAGCGAAGGGGTTGGTCATGACGGTAATAATGGCTCACAGAAACACGTGTGACTCACATACTCACACTGCACTTTCACAAGCATCCTCATCCTCGGGCTGTCCTTCCGACTGCACACGGAACCCCAGTGACGGAGCCAACGCATCGGATGACAACAACAGATTGGAGAGATTATTTTATTTTGAATACATTTGCAAAAATCTCTAAATCTACCAAAACAATAAAGGATGCAAAAAGTGAAGGGGTCTGAATACTTTCTGTAGCTAGCTAGATAGTTAGCTAGATAGCTTGATAGATACATTTCTGTGAACTTGTGATCCTCCAATTAACTGCATTAAACCTCTGTAATATACTCCCTTTGTTTTCATTGGACTTTTAGGACTAACAATTACTGAAGTTGGAACGTAACCTAGCAGTACCTCAATACCCATTGAAAACAGCTGCATGGTTTGGCTTCAAATCCATTGTTTTCAATCGAATACACTCATGGTAGTTCATGCCAAGAAAAACAGTTCAACAACAGAATTGCAGCATGTATCTTGATAGCAACACTCAGATAAATTACCCAACATGCAGCCAAACTAATTTCTCTCTCCTTTCTTTTGAAATGAGAAGTGATAAGTCAGAAGGAAATTGGATATTTTTTGAAAGGCTGTGAAAACCATGGTGGCTGTCCAAATCTTCCCGATTTCTTTGGCTCGTTGTCCCAAAGATAGGCAGCTTTTATTAGCTGCCAGAAGAAGCCATGACAGCTGGTCAGGGGTTTAACAATAAAAGTGAATCATTCAGGCTTCCCGCAGGAAGACAGCAGGAAAGATCCTATGGCTTTTCTAAATGTTCTCTCAGCGTATCTGGGTGTCATATTAACTTCTATCAGGCAGTTGCTCATTTTTATTACTCACCGTCATGAACAAACATCGGGTAGTTTTCTTGATGCAAGCAGAGTGGCGATGTCATGACCACAGACGTCTGAAGTCCTCTAGCTGTACTTGCTTTGATTGACAGGCAGTCTGCTGCCTCACAGAGATTCTGCTGCAGGTTGGAACACATCCTCCTTCAAACAGGAACTCTTTTCTCATCACAACATTCTAATCTCAGTTCTAGAACTACTCAGTCTTCTACTATGGGGCATTCCAACTAGAACTTTGTCTTTAGTTGGCAAAGATGAAGAGGCAGATTTCCTGGACTGAGACTGACAGTTGAGTTAGAACAAAGCCGTTTTCTTGTGAAGAGATTCAAGTCAATTCAATCTTTTTCAGCCCACTGATGTTTAAAAGAATCCAATCGACATAATTAGATAAGTGTGGAGGTGAATCTTTGCAAGCATGCAAAACAGCGTAAACAAGGCTAAGTGAGAATCTGCTGAAGTATTAATCAGCTGGCTCAGGAGAGGCCTCCCTCCTTATTTTCCCATGGTGCCCTATCTTAGACATACGCATGTACCCATGTTAGCATGGTCTAAGGGTAACACACCAGGCATGTGTGTAATCATTCCAAATAAAACTTGGATTAGCCTGTCTTCCCCAAAGGGCAAAATGAAGTACATAGAGTCACTGGCCCAGTTAAATTTTTTTTGTGTCTTTACATGGCATTAACACTTTACTTTACTTTACTTCACTGAAAATGACACTGTGTGCTAGTATTTGTCTTTACAAGCGCACATTGGCAAGTTAGGTGACGGTCAGAATTTTAAATTATCAAACTGTCTTTGTAAAGAAAAATACTATCATTCACATTTAATTGTGACTCAGAGTTAAGAAACTTAAGATTAATACTTACAAATACTTATGAGTAAAACGTAAGTGCAAAAAAACCATCAAATTCAAAACATAATAATACCAAATTTAGGTGTTAGCTTGAACAAAAGTGGTTTTGGGTTAGGTTGGCTTTCTTGAATCCAAATAACAATTCATTTAAGCTTGTCAGTTCAGTCATTACAGAACAATATGTGACCACTTTAAGCGTGAGACCACTTTGTCTCCCTTTTTTTGTTTATTTGCCTCAACCCCACTGATAGACACTAGAAAGATACAATTCTCACTCAAATGTCACAGCCTGATTTGTTTGTACCTCAGTGTGAGATTATTTAAAAACTGTCAGAGGAAGAAAGGTGCAAAAGCAGTCTATTTCCATGAGGCATTGTCTTCCTCCACCAGCCAATCGCCTTTGTGTAAAGACGACGTTCCGTTGGTCGGTGGCCCCAGTGGAACAGCCAATGGGATATGACTGTGTATAAAAACAATGCTACCTGTCAGCAGCTGAACTGAGCCGGGAGGGACTAACTGAAATGGCTGTCTGACACCCTCTGCTCTGAACCACGCACTGCCACAGTCTCTGCATCAACAACAAACATACTATTGTCAACATTTAAACGTGACTCAAAGCTAAGAATAAATGCCGACTGTGAGGAAGAAAAGACTAATTTCTTTCTACAATCATGAGTAAAACAGCTCCAAACAGCACACTGGCACGATATCCACATCATCTTGCCAAAACTGTGTTTGTAAGGAAAAATACTATTGTCAACATTTGATTGTGACTCACTCAAAGCTAAGAATAAATGTTGACTGTGAGATAGAAAAGACTAATACTCTTCTACAATCATGAGTAAAACTGATACAAATAGCTCACTGGCACCATTTCTGCATTAACGTGCCAAACTGTTTTTGTAAAGAGAAATGCTATTGTTGACGTTTAATTGTGACACAATGTTCAGAACAACAATGGTAAATGGCAAGCATTTATATAGTGACTTTATCCAAAGCACTGGACAACAGTTGATGCTTCAGATTCACCCATTCATACACACACTCACACACACCAACAGCGATTGGCTGCCATGTAAGGCACCAACCAGCTGGTCAGGGGTGTTTGGGGGTGAGGTGTCTTGCTCAGGGACACTTTGACACACCCTGGGCGGGACCGAACCGGAAGCCCTCCGAATACAAGACGACTGTTCGTACCGCCCAAGCCAATGTCACCCCCCCGTCAATTTCGCCCAGAAATGTTGACTGTGAAGAAAAGGCGGCTTAAGATTAATACTTGCATACCGGCAATCATGTGCGCCACATTTGTACATGTACACAAACAGAATTTATTCTGCACTTTTCCAGAATAAATCACATTTTGCCATTTGGCTGTGATGTGTGACCCTTGGAACACTGAGTGCTGGAAGTAATCAGGACAAAATGAGAAGAACGCGAGCCCGAGCTTAGTTTGTGTTGTTAAATTTAGACATGATGCGCTGTTTATCACAGGGGTAATTGATCATTAGGCTGATTGGTACAGTAAGCGTTGAAGAACAGCCTCATCTTCATTCTTGGGTTGGTGTTTTCAAAATGGATACCTGCTGATTATCCTTTACATGATTTTTTATTTTTTTTAAATTCCGGAAAGTCAAATTTAATTAAATTAACATTCCATTATACACTTGGCAGAGACTCATAATGTTCACAGTTTTGCATATAGTCAGATACTAACTGAAACCATTCCAGTTAAGTGTCTCATTGAAGGCCACAGTGGACACTTTTGGGAATTTTTTGTATAAAATTTGGCACCCAATGAACACCAAGTTTTACCCTAAATTGGAATAAAAAGCCCCATTACTATTTTTAGTATCCCTTGCTGCTGATTTTGGGACAGCAAAGACGGTCGCGATTCTTCTTCAAAACATGTGCTTCTTTTCAAACCTCAGGCCCCTCACTTAGAGTTGAGTCAGTGGAGGACCTCTCACATGTAACATACATGTATCAACAATTACACGTCACCTTTTTGGGGCTATCAGCCACAGCGTTGGGGATTTAAATTTTCCAGGTTTTCAGTGAGAAAGTCCTCACTATCACGACTCTCCACAGGAAAGACAGCAACCCACTGAACCATGACGCTGTCTGAAATGATGGCTTGTATCCCAGCAGGACCATAGGAGCCAATTAAAAGGTTTCAGCTACTGCTCCTTTTAGAAAGTATTGATTTAAATTTCAGGAATTATGAAAAAAGAAGTCGTTTCTTGTCTATTATTCAATGTAAATATAGACCAATTTTGTTCTCTTCAAATATGCATGATTGAAACGGTTGTGTGCATTGAGCAGTGCAGATGATGAAACCAAATTGCAGAAATGGCCAATAAGAAGTCACTCTGTGCCTGAGAGTTTTTTTCTGTCTCATTCTGCACTTCAGGTTTATCAGTTTAAAGATCCCACAGTCATGCTGGGCCTTGGTCATTTGGGAATTAGCTTCCCCCCCACGCCCAAAGAAACAACATTTTCTCGTTTCAATTTCCACAGCCTACAGATCCTCAAGGCGAGAGATTCTGTCATTTGGACATCTATAGTGGTGGTGACCTGACTCATCAAAGCTTATGGCTCTGCCAATGAAATTTATATTTAAAGGTTTGCATTGCATGATGGGAAAAAGAGATAAACCTGAGCCTGAACGGATTTGGAGACCCACCGTTTCTTTTCTCTCCTTTCTGTGAGCTTAGCTTTCATCCGGTTATTTTTTTTATTGACTAATGTATAATGCTCCTATTGCGGTGAATCATCAGACCCATATAAATGCCATGTAACGGATGCTGCAGCAGCTTAACTTCCCCAAAGACTTTTCTCACATCAAGTTTTATCATCTCACTCAAAGAAACAGACAACAAGTGACCATGCAGGCACTGGCAATCTTACTGTTATCATCTGCTGTCTTACTTAAAGGACAGTTCAGTATTCACTTTGGTTTTTATTGTTCATTTGTCTGTATATCATGTTAATACACAGTATATTTAGGTGAAACAGTCATGACTCCTGCACTGGGCATTTACTGTATATAAAGTACTGCTTCTAAATGGCTCTCAGCTACAGTATATCTCAGCTGTAATTATAAGGAACAATACAAAATAATTTAATGTTTCAATGAAATCAAGTTTCAATAATTACATATATTAAAGCTAAGTATGAAAGTATACGCAGTAGGATGTTCAATGGTAAATTATCTCGAGAGTCCATGGAATTCTGATTGTGACATCAACGTTATGAAACTGATGATGTTCTGTTAACATTCTAATGTGCTGTTAAGCACATTCTAAGCACATATTGGTGATCGTACACCTTAAGGGTTAAATATGTAATGGACAATACAGGTACTGTTTGTGGTATGTTGGTGTTTCCTCGCTGCCATTCTCAGAATGTGAACATCTGTGGATTCCGCAGGGAGTGAGGGCGCTTGACCACATTGGGAACCATGGGGGTGAAATAGAGGTGACATGCTACAATGTTACTGTGGTAACAAGGTAAGCACCATGCCCCCAACCTGAAACACTATGTTCCCTTAGACCAGCCAGAGAAATGTAAATGAATTCTTCATCATCCCCCTGTGCACATTTAATTCAATATACTTTGTGTTATTTTTTGCACAAATACGCCATGTCCATGTTAGCAATACCGTAGTGCAGCAGTAATCTCCTTGTAGGATGTACCTGACATTTGGTGAAATCTGGGTTTTTAATCATATCTGACCCGGGTTTCATCATGTCGTATGGCATTCGGTGTGTGACACGGTCCCAGAGAAGGGCTTACGGACAGTAAGTGGGTGAGATAAGAGGTACAAAGCATGATATCAAAAGGTCCATGTCAGCGGTCTCGTCTCCGCTGCGGGGTCACGGCGATACCGGGCCGTTCCCGAATGGAGAGCAGCCTCGCTCCTTTCGTTTTTCCCCCGTTGGGGTGGGCTTGGTCCTGGAGGTAAGCCCCCTGCACTGTACCACAGAGGCGGGAGACGCTGGCCCCACAAAACCGCGGCGTAGGCCGGGTCACGGAGCGATAAGCTCTCAGAAGCCCCGCCACGAGGAGCCCATAAGCCCGGGCCGCCATCTGTTTCTGGAACCTTCCGAGAGGAGCGAGTCTGTGTGTGGAGGGAGAGAGAGAGGGAAGGATGAAGAACAGAGAATTAAGAAAGGGTGGGGGCGGGGGGAGGTAATCTTGCATAAGACGGTGAATGTGAAGAAAGCTGTGAATATCTCTGAGGACAGACTACACTCTCCACTGGATTTTTATAACTAGTCCTTAACCACCTCTGGCCTGAGCCAGGAACACTAAGCTTTGCATCTGACACGGCTAATCTGAGCGTAGCTCTTTCTTCTCCACCGAGGTGCTTACTCACACAGTGACTGTTGGGTGGGAGAGTGGCATTTACCGACGTCTTCGTGTGTCAGCAGCTTTAGCTTTTTGTTGATTCTAGCGACCTTTCATGACCTTTGATTACGCGTGAACTGATTGATTATCTTATGCAGCCACCCACTTGAACAGCTTCCCACAAAGGGTTAAAACGACATGCAGTAAAAAGGCAACTGTGGATACGGTTTGCCACCATCTTAGGTACACCTGCTGACTACAGTAATTTGTTTTATAAAAAACTCAAATAATTTATGATACTCTTGCAATTATGCAAATACTGTTTACCAAAACCCATTCTGCTGTATTGAAAAGAAAAGAACTGCAGGAAAAATGCTATATATAGGACGAATATAACAGTACAGTATAACGTTTACAGTAGATACTTAGTCATTACAATACACATTTATTCATTATCATTATGCTACATATTGTTTAACACATGCCCCAAAATAATGTACCATGTTTCACTCAAGAGAAACATACTACTTCTACTAATAATAAAAATGATAATTATTATAGTAATAATGTTTATATTTATATAATGTTTTTCCAGAGCCCAATGTCGCTTACAAACAGCCGCACATTTGTTTAAATAACTTTTGTTTATATTTGAGCACACAACCTTCCAGTACCTAGTACACTGCCATTACCATGGCTCCAAATCAAATCAAATCAAAACTTTATTTATATAGCACTTTTCATACAATTGAATGCAGCACAAAATGCTTAACATAATATAATATATAAAATAATCAAGCAAAACAAACAAATCAAACAGTGAGATCAAAAACACAGACAAGGAGGCCGGAGACAGCAGAGAGACCAATGCACAGCGCAAAAACAGCCAGGAACAGCACAAAAACAGCATAAAAACACAAATACAGCCAGAAACAACATAAAAACAGCCAGAAACAGCACAGACACAAAGATAAAAGTGAAATGAAATAATATTGAATGTTCAAAAAAAAAAAAATTAACTAAGAGATAAAAACTTGAATAAAATAGATAAAAAATAAAAGACAAAGAAAAAGAAAGAAAAAGCTTAGGATATAGGCCTAAAATGACTAAAAGCCTAAAAACACCCTAGTTAAAAGTCAGGCTAAAAAGGTGTGTTTTAAGTTTGCTCAACACTGTTTCTCATGGGTGCCCTGTAACCATTAACAGCACCTGAGAGGTGTTACCCTCCCAATAAACAATGTGTACGGTGACTTTCATTCATATTCTATATAGTTGTGTGTGAGCCCTCCTCTTGCATGTATGGCTGTTTGCTTGGCCAGAATGCAATCAACCATTTGACCATTTCTCTGACTCTTAATTACATGTAACTGTTAGATTTTTTCGTTTTTTGTTGGCAAGTTCATTATAGTGATTTGTAAACTCATTTATGAAAACTTAAAGACAAAGGTTGATTGAATGACGACCTGTGCCTGTTTGATGATGATGATGATGATGCTGATGATGATGGACAGTGACATCATTGCACTCATCTTCCAGAATATAAGACCAGTTTCAGCTCATTGTTCTTTTTCACAGAATGCCAATTGTGAAATGGCTTTAGTTCTCAATAATTACTTTAATATTTCATGTTCTGGTACAAGAATAATTGTAGCCTTTTACTTCAAATGTAGATACCATTATGTTTTTACTTATAGATATCAGTATCCTTCTTTATACATACAGCATTTAATCAATTTAATGGAAATGTATTGCACAGACTTATTAAATCTGTAAGATGGAAAACACATGTCCAGAGGAAATGTTTCAGGGAAGTAATTTATGAAACATTCATGCATAGTTCATATTTTTGCAGTTTCTGGCATGAGTATGAAATGAGCATTACTGAGCGAAGAGACGCATTGGCAATGCGTTTCTAATTGACTCACAAACAGGTTGAAAGGCAGCTGTATAAATTCTGCCAAGTGAGCAACAACATTTCGCTGATGAGAGCAGTTAGCCAAACGCGTAGCCTCATCTTTACTGAAAAGTGTTGAGCGCAGATCATTTATGTCTGCAGTTACTTAAAATCTTTTGATCAGCGCACCTGACTCTATCGCCCATTAGCCTAAGTAAAAGTGTGATCCATTTCCTTGCCATTTTTGTGAATTTATATGCAGACCCAATTCTGCATACACCCCCGTGGCTTTCCAAATGAATAATGGTTTGGAGAAGACCAAAAATCTACCTTTTCATATGCATATGCGCAAACATAAAATTAATAAAGTAATAGCCAATGACAGTAAAACGCTCTAATGAAATTCAGTGCGAGTATGCATGAGTGTGCAGTAATTACGCGCTGATAAAAAACGAAAATAATATATAATATTGCAATCCGCTCATATTTAAAAGATAAGAAATATGACTAAACAAAGCTAAGATCTCAGCACTGTCTCCCCCAGGGCGTACATCCCTGGACCCCGACACTGGAGCGGTGTGGAGTTATACGGCTCACCTCCCAGGTCATGGTTTGTCAGTAGCGAGGCAATTAAATTCATTACGCTGATAAAAGTGTAATTAAAGTTAATCAATCGCGATACGACGCGGGTGGGAGCGTGGTTATTCCGGGCCCTTCCAGGGCCTGCGTTACAGAGCCTGCGTTACAGAGAGCCTGGCGGTCCGATGCCCATGGGTGCCTCCTCTGCGCCACGGGGGCGGCCGTATCTCTGTAAGCCAAATGAAGTCCGCACTGTCTTATTTACAGACTCCCCCAATTTACGAACCTTCCCTGCCCCCCGGCCCCTGCTGCCTCGGCAGAAACTGAGTAAGCAAATTGGCCAGTAAAAGTGGAAAAGTCCGCCCGTCCGCCTGTCTGTCCATCTGCCAGTCTGTCTGTCCCCCTGTCTGTCCCCCTCGAGAGCAGTGTTAACGTTAACTACTGATACGATCTGATCATAGGTGCTGAGCATGTGCGTGTGTGTGTGTGTGTGTGTGTGTGTGTGTGTGTGTGTGTGGGTTTGTGTGCGGGTTTGTGTGTGGGTTAGTGAGTCACAATCAGTGTCATCTCTCCCAAAAACCTGTTGATCAGTAAGTTTAGTGGTGTGGAATGAAAATGCTTAGCTTAAGCATGGGCCTGTTTACGATAAAAATAAAAATAAAAACTCATGTCCCTCTGGTGTTGCTGCACTTTAAAATCTAATTTACCAAGTATAGTGCCAGTATATACATCTTTCCTATCTATATACTGCCCAAAGTGGATACAGCTGATATCTATCTGATTGGTTAGGGAATGTTTTCTTCACAATAATATGTGTAATTGTTTTAACCCTTGTGTTGTGTTAAGGGGCAAAAGTTACCCTCCACTATGTTTAACAGCAGAGAAAACCCCCTAAATTATCTTTTTTAACATGAAATTTGATGACAAAGTTTGTGATGAGTGACAGGTTGTTGCTTCATGCAAAATAGATTTGAAAAATATAAATTCAATTAAGCTGCTTTATTTTGGGCATTTAGTGAAGGTGGGTCCATAGCAACCACTATCTTTAGGCGAGGAATTGTAACATTTCCTGGCGTAAAACCCAGCTATGGCCAGCTTGAAATACCAGCTACCAGCGGTTTCAAAACATAGCTTGAGCTGGTCAAACCATCTTGAGCATAGAGCTGGTTGAACTAGTCTGGTCTGGTCTTGAACTGGTCTGTTTACTAGTATTTATTTTTACATTTATACATCCTCCTTTATGCCTTTTCCCTCCTCCACCTTATCTAAGATACGCATCATATCCTCCTAACACCCAGCTATTCAATTCTGTCCTTATAGGGGACATGAGCCTCTGGTCTTCATTTCAAGAGCCATATATTCTACTCTATTCAAACCCACACTACAAAGTACATTCAATAAAAATAAAATAAATAAGTTCACTTTTCACTGCAACATGGTATTAATTCATCCAAGACACTTGTATTTATGCCAAAAATGATAATAAGTACTGATCCCCCCCCCTGTCAGGTGGGATATTAAAGTGAATGTTTTTAGTGTTGTGAAAATAAAGCAGATGAGCACTGGGTGTAATGATAAACTTGCCTCGGTGGGGGTGGGGGTGACTGGTTCTGTTGCCCTGGAATGATGGAGACAGTATGGCGGGTACGTTAATCAAAGTAACCTTGAAACACATCAGTATTCCTCATCATGGTGGAGCCATTCAGGGTGTTCATTAAAGCAGCGAGTGAGTCAGGGATTACATCTCCAAGCGGAGAATTTCAGAAAATCCAAAGCTTTATTTTTAGTGCGCCCTGAGAGAGAGAGAGAGAGAGAGAGAGGGAGAGAGAGTGGCTCTGCTCACCAAGCCTTCCAGAACATTCTGTTTTCTTGTTTTAAAATGTATTATTTTTGAGAACATTACGCTGGGATTTTAATGGTCCCTCGCTGAAGCAGTGCTCTACGCTGTGACATTCGCTAATGATTGGAGCATTGAGTAAGGTCATGGCAGTGCGCATTCATTGCTTATGCAGAACTTGTTTGTGTAAAGTCTGGAGAACTGTGCAACTGACTGTTGATTATCACATTATTATTTTATCCTGGTTAGTTGAATCCTGAAAAAAACTCATTATTACATGTTAATGGGAGTAGCTACAGGTTTTTCTATATTTATAATGCCTCAATACACATATGGAGGTTAATGTGCATTAGTAAAGTGTGTTTTTTCTGCCAACAGCACAATCTGTATTTATCTTTTCAACAAATACAGCATATGAATGTGAGACATCTCCACCTCTCTCTCTGCATATGCATATGTAATTGGCAGGTCGGCATTATAAAATCACAGAATCAGAGCTGTGGAAAATTCCCTGCTCTGTGATGTTGAAATGCTAATATGGTGTGCGTTCTCTTCGGTCAGTTCAGTGAGCTTTGACAGCTTGCTGAGTTTACTGGACGTGCGGTCCATTTAAAAACTATGCTGGGCGCTCTTATCTTGATGATGTTTGACTCTGCTCTTGTCAGTCACAGACCTGTAGGTTAAATTAACTTTGGAGTCCCTGCAGAAAAAAACAGCTAAGGTCTGGGCTGGTCAAAACTGCCTCTAGCTAGAAAAAACTGGTTAAACTGTAAAGTAAGCTGGTGGTGAACTGTGGACTAGCTGACTGTAGCTTGGTCAGCGCATGGATGGCTGGTTAGCCAACTCAATGTGCTAAAACAGCTTAAACCATCTTGACCAGCTTTGGCTGGTTTTAGCAGGAATGCCCAGCCTAGTGGAATATTTCACATTGCTATTCTGTTGCAGTTTTGTGAAAGCACTAATGATTCTACTCAGAGGGAAAAGCTTCAGTAAATGTTTCTGTCACAATTAGTCCTACTGGAAAACAGAGCATGAGCCAGCTTGAGTTTGAAACTGGTTACTGTTGGTCTATTGCCGGGTTTTTGCTGGTCATACTGCTACACACACACACACACGCGCACACACATACACACACAAACACACATGCACATACACACATACGCACAAGCAATTTAGCATTCCCAATTCACCTAGCCAATGTCTTTGGGTTGTGAAAAGAAACAGGAGTACCCGGAGGAAACCCACGGACACACAAGCTGAAGATGCACACAGTGAACATACATATTCCACACAGAGAGGATTCACGATCCATTCAGCACAGGTAAGAGCAAAATCAGTTAGTCTCCCGGCGTCGTGTTACCGTGGTGATTTACTGAGGCCGGTGGATGTGACACCGTTTGGGTCCCAGTGGAACGGAGCAGTGATCTGAAATGGACACACCAGGGTCTCCTGGGACCTGCTATGTTATTGTAATTAGCAGCCTTTAGGTATGCGGGCAGAATGCAGCCATGCAACACTCTTAGCAGACACCCTGGCTTTCTGAGCTGTAGCCACTCCGCACCAGGGCTGTGCGGATGCCATTCTGACGCCAGCAGCTCAAAGTTGGAAAATAAAAACTGTTTCAGGGCCCAGTCATTGCACAGAATGCAATTGACCAAATTGAATGAATGAGAATGAGTCGATGAATGACAGCAACAATAATAATTCAAATGTTAACCCATAAAGACAAAAAATATGTTAAAAGTATGTTAAGAAAATGACAACAGAGGTCATTATGTTTGATTCACTGTAGAAAGAAAACCGTTGACCAAGAAGTAGTATGTTAAGGAAAAATCCATGCAGTAGCGTCACACATATGGCAACTGAAAAAGTTGAAAACATGATAAGAAAAATGTAAACATACTTGTGATCAGCTGGACTAGCCTTTCAAGCCTCCCAAAGGAATTTTTTTTGGGGAAATCAAAGAGGCTTATCGGGTCTTAGGCCAAAAAGGGTCGATGCTTGGGTCCCCCCCTCTCCCCACCCCCAACCCCATCCACACGTGCCTGCAGAACACTCCTGCTCCACACAAGAGCAACCGCTGTCCATTCATGTGAACGGTGAGGCGGACAGAATGGTGTCGTCATGCATCCCTGTGTTAATTCGCGTCCACTGCATTTAACACGCATCCACCACATTTAACACACATCCACAACATATAACACGCATCCACCACATTTAACACACATCCACAGCATATAAGGCACAACCACTGCATTTAACACACATCCACAACATATAACACAAAACCATCACATTTAACACACATCCACAACATATAGCACATAACCACTGCATTTAACACACATCCACAACATATAAGGCACAACCACCGCATTTAACACACATCCACAACATATAACACACATCCACCACATTTAACACACACCCACAGCATATAAGGCACAACCACTGCATTTAACACACATCCACAACATATAACACACAACCACCACATTTAACACACATCCACAACATATAGCACACAACCACCACATTTAACACACATCCACAACATATAACACACAACCACCACATTTAACACACATCCACAACACATAACACACAACCACCGCATTTAACACACATCCACAACATATAACATGCAACCACCACATTTAACACACATCCACAACATATAACACACAACCACCACATTTAACACACATCCACAACACATAACACACAACCACCGCATTTAACACACATCCACAACACATAACACACAACCACCGCATTTAACACACATCCACAACATATAACATGCAACCACCACATTTAACACACATCCACAACATATAACACACAACCACCACATTTAACACACATCCACAACACATAACACACAACCACCGCATTTAACACACATCCACAACATATAACATGCAACCACCACATTCAACACACATCCACAACATATAACACACAACCACCACATTTAACACACATCCACAACACATAACACACAACCACCGCATTTAACACACATCCACAACATATAACATGCAACCACCACATTTAACACACATCCACAACATATAACATGCAACCACCACATTTAACACACATCCACAACATATAACACACAACCACCACATTTAACACACATCCACAACATATAACACACAACCACCACATTTAACACACATCCACAACATATAACACACAACCACCACATTTAACACACATCCACAACATATAACACACAACCACCACATATAACGCGCATCCACTGCGGGCGCAGAGGACTCCCTGGCTGTTCACTGCATCGTCCTGCAGCCTGCATGCCAATGAGCGGGGAGCGGCGCACTGCAGCACGCTGGAGCGGCACACAGCTTTCATATCTTACAAATCCTGTCAACTGCTCACGGACAGCCTTTTTAATGTCCGCTATTCTGGTGTAGGCTGACACTGAATCTCCAAAAAACTGCTTGTAGGCTCATTCAATAATTGTAAGATCTGGAATCTTAGTAGTACGAGGTATGCCAGAATGAGGATTGCTACCATCCCCATTAAGACAGATGCACACACACACACACACACACAGACAATTCCACCCGCACCCACGCATACACACACATTTACAGCTCAACTGGCTGACCCCACTGTTCCTGTTATTTCTTATCTGCACACCACTTTTGGCTGGCCCTTTGAAGTTTCCTATGGCCAAATGGTGAATTAGGAATTACTTCCCTGACACCAACAAGTGTCTTAAGCTAATTAGCTAATTTGGGCAGTGTAATGGGTGAAAATTAAAACCTGCCTAACACACTGGCTCTGCAGTAATAGAATTGCTGCCCATGATAGTGTATAGCAAGAAATGGGTAGTGAATAAGGCAAAGGGGGGTCATTTTCCAACTCGATGAACAATCTGTTTGGCCATGGTTGTCTAGCGCACCCTCAATGTTACAAAATAAATTCCCCCTGAAATACATCTGTTACTCTTCGACGGTAATCTATTTTCAGTGTCGCTGTTAGCCTAGCTTATTAAAAGATGAATACAATAATCAGAATAATAACACCTCCTTAGCTGGTGCTGTTTATCGAAGTGTACTGGACAAACGGTGTCTTCCGTTTGACAGAGACAGATCTTATGTTTACAAGGCAGACATGACGTCTACCAGAAAGCGATTATAGAGATGATAAATTACTTGGTTTGAAGTGAACAGCAATTGTTGCGCCAGGATGCTGAATGATTTTCTCGTAGCAAGTATATTGTCTTGTAGGCAGCAATGGGGTGTAATGGTTAGGGAACTGGGCTTCACTGGGGCTTGCAGATTTGATTCCCAGGTAGGACACTGTAGCAGTACCTTTGAGCACGTTGCTTAACATGAATTGCTCCAGTACAGTATATATATCCAGCTGTATAAATGGATACAACATAAAAATGCAAAATCTGTGCAAGTCGCCCTGGGTAAGAGAATCTGCTAAATGCCCACAATGTAATACAATGGCACACTTTTTCTGTAACAAGGTGCTTCTGGACAAGATGAGAAGTATAGTGGGATGCATTTGGATTAGAGGTACAGTTCCTGTATATCACAATACGCTGTAATGCATGACACCACTGTTTGGTGTCTCATGGGCGATGGGTGTGCTGGTGCATGCTGAAGGTGTCATTCAGTCAGAGGACAGAGGTCTTGTCTTGACTATAAAAATGGCTAGGGAGGGTGCCGTCCGATTTTTGATTTCTCCAATCCTACTGTAAGAAAGGATCTGTGAAACCTTATAGGGGGTACAGTATAATAGTTATTTATTAAGTAAATTATAGTATCCAGTTTAGAGTTTTTAGCTGTGGTGCTGTAGTAGTTTTGTATTGCTGTATTTACTTGCTTTGAAGATGAAGGTGATCTCATGTTGTTATACTTGCATTATACTTATGTATGCTGCACACAAATACAAGGTCACTTCAGGTTATTTAAGCACTACCAAATGTTCAAAACAGCATTCTATTTTTGTTCCAACTAAAACAGCATGATGTTTTCTCTCCTCCACTGGCGCACACACACGCAGCCACCCACACACACACATACACACACTGACCCGAGGAGCCCTCCACCACCCTTTTCAGCAAATGCAATCTGAGATCTCAGACCTTCTACTTCTTTAATTTGACCGCATCTCCTGGTAAAATGTTTCTGCTGAAGTTCTTCGATGTAACCAATAAGATGGACACACAGATACTACCCATCCCTTCAATAAACCAGTAAAGTTATTACTGGGGAAGATGGGAGTAATCTTGATTTGGGAGCCCCCCCAAACACACAAAGGCACACACTCGCAGACACACATTGTGCACATCTTCCTCCTTAGAATTAGATCAGGGAGAGGCCAGGAGGGCTGTATTTGTTTTTCTATTTCAGGCTAACTTCAGGTTTTAATCATTTAATTAGCCCAATCATTTGGTAATTGATATTCCAGCTACATTTCCGGAAGACTGTTCCTGTGTCCCAACATATAGCATCTTATTGTGGTCTAATCTACAATTAAACCAGTGTAAATGTATTCAGATAATTAGCTCATGCGGCCAGTGTAACGGGTGAGTAACACACTGGCCCTGCGGGACTGGAGATGCCCACCCCATGATCATGTTTGGTGACGGGGGCAGTGAATAAAGCTTTTTTTGGAAGCCATTTTGTTTCGCTGCATCTCCACAGGTGCACTTGCGTGTGGAGAGGTTGTCTGTGTCGTTCTGCCGGGGCACAATGGACCTCAAACTGACCCCACTCTGTCCGTTTCTAAAATGGACCCTGTCAAAGGTCAGAACAGGCCGCTTCACCATCACCTGTCTCATTTCACAAAAAGGAACATAGATCTCAAAAAAAGGGAAAGCCACCAATTTATTCCTTTTATGTTGACTCCAAGATACCAGCATTGTATTTTTGTTGCTGTTATTGTTCTCCGCGACAGCACTCGGAGAGACTATGATGAAAGGCTGTCATTTTTCCCCACTCACTTGGACAGTAAGAGATTATGTATTGCTATCGGCTGGGGAGTAATTGGATTATGAATCCTATTTTTCATCCTGCACTGAAGAACTGAAAGAAATTCATTTATGTCATGACAGGCGAACGGGATGCATACAGTATGACTTTACTGCACAGGAGCGGTTGCGCGGCTAAGTGAAAGCGTATCGCAAGGGTTTGAAAGGGATTGGATTTGATATGTTGAAGCCACCATCTTTGCATTTCCAGTGTAAATGTGATACAGTACCTGAAGCATAGTTCAACCTGCTTCAACCCCCCTGTCGCCCGGACAACCAAACCTACCCCCCACACCCACATATCAGACCTCCCAGGGGATGTTCTTACTACCATTACATTACATCTACCCTACATTTAAGCAGAGTAACATCCACTGGCTACAGTGGATAGAAGAGCCCTGCTCAAAATCCATCCAGCACCAATCAAGAGTAGGCAGCAGAGGAAGCTGACCATGGATATTAGTGAAAACAGATACAACATACCTTATCAGTTAAAACAAATACTCCATCCCTCATCAGTGAAAACAGATACTACATCCTTGATCAGTGAAAACAGAAACTCCATCTCTGATAGGTGAAAACAGATACTCTATCCCTTATCGGCGAAAACGGATACTACATCCCTTATCAGTTAAAACAGATACTACATCCCTTATCAGTTAAAACAGATACTACATCCCTTATCAGTTAAAACAGATCTATTTAATCCAGTCATGATATGTGTATGTGTGTGAAATGCATCTGTTATGAAAAAACTTTGTTTCCTTTCAGTTGATCAAGAATTACATTTTATTTGCCACGGAAAGGAAGAACAAGAATTTCGGTGTGAAAAAGAAATTTGCAGTCATTCCCTTCAGTACTTTATATAAAAGCACCTCACCGTGAAGCGGCATGTTGGCATATGCAGCAAACTGAAATGTCCATCACCCTTCTGTATATAAGATCAAGCACACTGAGCTTGACATAATTGCATGCCAGCAAAAACAAAACTGCCAAGTATCCTAGAAGAAGGACTGTTCCATTAAATGTCCTTCCAAAATTAGTGGAATCAAAACACAAGGTGGTATTAATCTGCAATTGTTTTTTCAACATTAGACCCTTGTACAGCTGCTTATGTTGCTGCCCCCTATAGGTGATCAGGTTTTCCTACACTGTGGACAGCATCTGTCTCACCTGTAGTGGGTGGTCCTAGGAGGCCATCCCACCTTTGACCTGAGATACCCTCAGTGATAGTCAACCCAGGGGCTCTTTCCAATCACTAATTTTTATCTCCTCATTTCCTTTCCTTCCCTCCTTTCCTTGCTCCTATGTCCGCCCATCGGAGGACACGAGGAAAGGAAACAAGTAAAGGATGCAGAGATGGAGGATATGAGAAAACGTGAATTAGCCAAATGGAACGACCTTGCTCTTTCAAAGGTGGGTTTGATACCACGTCAGCTACCGATGTGGCGATGGGGAGAGGTGGAACCACAGGTCAATCGTTCATGCGTCACACATTCCAAAAAAAAATGCTCAAGAATCACCTTCTTGCTCCTTCAAGGAGCATTTAACGGGTTGGAATTTCCTTAAATATGGCAGACCTCGATCGATTTCTAGGTCAGGCAAACAACAAGGAGACAAGGAAGGAGAGAATAGGTGATTGGGATGAGCCCCAGGTGTTCTTCAGTCCCTTTGTCAGCCCCATATACAGGCACAGATGGCTAAGCTTTGAGTTTTAGCTCTCCAACTCCTTCCTAGTTTGGCTGTTTGATGTGTTCTCCCTGTGTCTGCAAGACGAATGCCTTTAAGTGTTTGTTTTAGCATTTCATTTTTTGTTTTTTGTGGATTTTATTTTCCCTAAAGAGGGGAAGTGGTGGATTTTCACCAGCAGAAATGACAGTAGGCTAAGACTTCAGACCAGTGCTAATGAAATATTTATTCAATTGTCACAGCACATCCAGAGCATACATACTTGAAACGCGTGCAGGAACCAGCAAGCAATTTCAAATGAAATTGAAGCTTATTGGCCAATGTGAACTGTATTTTTATAAAAAAACAGGGGAGATGTGATCCCCATGAACTCGTGACATGACCACCATCCTCCACACTGATAGGAACTTACAGTACAAGCTAGACACCTTTAAATGGAAAGTCACTGGGTTAGCAGCCTAGTTCACATTAATAAGCAAATAACCTTGATTGCCTCATAACAACGGCGCAAGTCGAAGTCTGGGATATGTGACACGGTAAGCGGACAGTTGGCTCTTGTAGTCAACGTTTTGGATGCAGGAGAAATGGACAGGCCTGAGCGAGTTTGACAAGGCTGAAATCATTATGCCCAGATGACTGGGTCGGAGCGGCAAGTCTTGTCGGGCGCTCACGGTCAGCAGTGGTGAGTGCCTACCGACAGTGGTCCGCGGAGGGACAAACCACAAACCAGCGACAGCGTGTTGGGCGCACAAGGCTCAATGATGCGCGAGGGCAACAAAGGTTAACTGGTTAACTGACAGAAAGGCTTCTGCGGCTTATGTCTCAGAAGATCTGAATGATGGCTACGGGAGGAATGTGTCACAACATACAGTGCGTCACACCCTTCGGCATATGGCGCTGCATATACCCGTGTCAGAGTCAGAGTGTCCATGCTAACCCCTGCCCTCTGCCCAAAGCCCCTACAATGGGCATGCGAGTGTCGGAACTGGACGTCGGAGCAATGGAAGAAGGCCAGCTGCACCTCACAACTTACAGGACTGAAAGAATCCTCAGCTAACATCCTAGTGCCAGATGCCACAATGCACCTTCAGAGGTCTTGTAGAGTCCATGCCTCAGTGGGGCAGAGCTGTTTTGGTGGCACAAGTAGGACCAAATATTAGGCAGATGGTCATGATGTTTTCCTTCATCGGTGTATGTCAGTGTTGCCAGCTTTAGCGCTCAGCCAAATTCAGATAAAATGGCTGCCACGCATCACCCCGGTGGGCGCTATGCATTAGTGGCGGTGAAGCGAGTTCCCCTCATCACTGTCAGATTCGATCTGAAAATCAAACTGTTATTTTGACAGTTTGAATCCCCCCCCATCCCCTCCGCCCATAAAATTGCAGCACCATGACGACCTCATTTCCCTGACTTGAATGGCCATATTCATGTTTCCCTTCTGGCACATTTATTTTAAGAAGCAAGTTGGCGGTTCTGGCTTCTTTCTGTTGTACATTTTCCCAGAATGAACATTCGTTATGAGTATTTGTTTTTATTTTGGACACGCAGCATCATGGTTTTGGCTTATTGGGTGGACAGATTGCTTCACTTTGGCTTGGAATCTTTAAATCTGCCTCGTGAAGCAGCTGTTACACTGATCTCAAGCCAAGAAAAGAGACTGACCAGTTTTCACACCGCAAGCTCTCCACCTGTGTGTGAATGGAACACACAATGTAGCCAGAGAAAACCTGTGCAATAGTGGCGGTGTCAAAGTACTCCATTACTGTTGAGGCACTGCAGGGCTATGAGTGGAAATGATGTCATTCACAATACCTTTCCAGATTATTCTCTCACCTGTTGGAGTGGCTGTTCTCTGGAACAAAGCCACTCGCCATTTTATGGCCTAATTAAATTCACACTTAGACTCCCAGAAAAATTGGTTATTCGGCCTGTCTCCATAGAGGAAGCGCCCAGACAAACAACCATTTTGTCCAAAAAAAGAACCCTTGAACTAGACATGGTTCTTCTATGGAATTACAGGGTTCTTGAATATTTCTTTTCTGAGAGTGTATAATATTCACAACCAATTGACATAATTGTTAGTTCAGTGGTTTGTAAAAAATGTGAATTTGGATTTTTACCACTCTATTCCGCATAGAATGTATGCTGAATTTTAAAGGCGATAATAGAAAACGATACCCTGTTCTTAACAGTGTAGAACAGCCCCACAAGGGATGTGGGAGAGGCTATCGCATCAGGCATCTGCTATTGGAGTCACTTGGCCTACGTTTGGTGTCCGTGTACAGATAAATCGCCCATGGCAGGCAGACATGCACAATCACTGCCACCCATCATGTTGAATAACTCAGGTAGCGAGCCCACGGTCCCCCGCGCATTGGCTGACCGGGCTGGCGGATCTGTGGCACCGTGAAGGGCGGTATCGCTGAACCGCCATCACACGTTTCCATGTGACGCGTGTCACACCTGCAAGGGCTGTGGAAATCCACAGAAAATGCGAATTAGAGATCATTTATTCATTCTACTGTAGGTGACAGGTTTCTTTTCTTATCTAAAATGCTCACACGGGTTAGTCTGATATCACAAGACATACTATATCTTTTGCCTAAAACAAGTTATTAGGTTCTAGATCCTCGAGTCCCATGATTAAGGTTTCCAATCAGCAGAAATTAAGCTGTGTGTGTGCACATGTGCTTCATATGGTTATGAAGGGGACTAAGAATGCATACTATATCTTTAAAATATGCTTACTATAATAATGAATAACCACATTTCAACACATTACAACGACTGTGTCAGCATAGTAAAAGTGGTTTTACTATGACAGCAAGCCATCTACAGGTCTTATGTTATAGTTCTTTGAGATTGTTCGCCCAATCAAAAGCTTGTAATACATTTGATATGTTACTATTATTCAATTATTATTATTATTATTATTATTATTATTATTATTACTATTATCACTATAAGTTTTAGTTGTAGAGGACATATAGAGACTGATTCATGCGTTATAGTGGCCATATAGAGACTAATTTATGTTATAGCGGCATATAGACACTCGCAAATGTGTTATAGAGGGTGTATAGAGACTCACTCATGTTGTAGAGGGCATATAGACACTTGTGTGCCTTATAGAGGGCATATAGATACTTTTGTTATAGACATATAGATTCTCATTCATGTGTTATAGAGGACTTGTGTTGTAGAGGACAAATAGAGAGACAATCATGCATGTTGAGGACATATAGAGACTCGCTCTTGTGTTATAGAGGACATATAAATACTTGCTTGTGTGTTATAGGGGGCATATAAAGACTTGCTGATGTGTTATAGAGGGCAAATAAAGACTTGCTCATGTGTTATAGAAGGCATATAAAAACTCAATACATGTGTTATAGAGGACATAGAAGCTCACTCATTTCTGTGTGCTTCTTAATTGATGGACAGTGTCACAGTGATGAGACTGCTGTGATTGGGCATTTCAAATACTAGAATTAAAAATAAATTTGAAAAAAGAACATGTCAAAGGCATGGCAATCATAGAATAAAACTTTTATCTTATGTTACATAAAGTATAAGTACAAAACACAAAACACGAATCCTGAAATAAACACAATATTTGAGCAAAAAACAAATCTGTAACTTTTTATCATCTGATCGAGCAAGAAAGGGAGGAAGTGGCTGTTCTGTTTAAAAATAAACTCCTCAGGGGGGTCATGGATTATTAGAGCTAAAATTCACATGAGTTATTAAAATGATCCAGGAGTCAAGTACAATGAAAGCATGAAATGAGGCTTGAACAGCAGAACCACCACAGATAAAGCACAGGGAAAGCTGTCATTTATTTCAAGTCCTTAGAGATGAATTAAAGGAGAGCCTGTCTGTTTACAGTTTGTGTCAAGTGAAGGAAAAAAGACAAGTTAAGGGATGGGTGAGTGAACGTATGGAAGCAAGTTATGGAGTGAAATATCAGGAGACAAGAGGGAGAGCGGCAGAGATTGAGAGGAAGCAAACCAACCAACACAGCAGTGTATGGGAACATAGCCAAGGAAGCCAGCAAGGCCAGTGTAGAGAACCAATCACAGGGAAGGAACCAGAAGGAACACACAGTACCTAACACCTGAATTATTCTTCTTCCTGTCCAGAATAAAGTATGTAATTAGGAAGCCGAGAAATTGGAATTATAGTAACCAAGTCTATGCACATGAAACAAATGAATGATTATAATATTTCTGATCTCTTTGCAAGAGATTGCAAAGAACAATTAAAACTATCTGAGTGGAAATAATGAGCTCTCACAGTATTTGTAATGATTTTGTGAAACCCCTCCATTAAGTTTTTTTTTGGACATGGTACAAGTGGTGTGAGACACTGTGAGTCTAGAGGAAATGGAACCCCCCCCAGTTCATTAGCACATTACAATAGAGATCAGGCACTCACCTGGAAAGGTAATTCTTAAAGCTGTTCCAGAACTATCAGAGTTCCCATTAACAGCAGCTTTCAAACACACGGCTCGTTAAGCTCCTTTGTTTATGAAATCACCCGCTGATTGAATGACAAAAGAGCCACTATTTCACATACAAACAAGACAAACTGAATATATACTGGACATATTCATAAATTCCAGTGACAAGCTACATTTTAAATTCGAACTGAGCGGATGAAATAAATAAATAAATAAAAATCTGTGAAACAGTATTCCTGCACAGTGCAGGAATGACTAGATGAGTATGAAGATTATACTTCCGTGTCCATATTAATTATTTTTTAAACAATTCTTCCAGATTAAATTAGCAGAAAATAGGGTTGCCATTCAGCATCCTGTGCTGATTGCCTCATTGCCTCCTTCCAAATTACAAAATAAAAGCCTATGTAATTCTTGAGTGTGCTGGACCCTGATCAAACACTTCAATGCACTGAGGGGCTGATAACCTGTGACCCCTGTTGAATATGTTGGGAAGGTGGGAATACACTCTCAGAGTTCGCACACAAGCTTTGTCTGCATGTGACAGTACCTGTCCAGCATATATGCACATATTCACATATGCAACACATTTCGGAAGCAAAGTCCCATCTAGCAATAGGCAGGCTGGTCCATAAAGGTCCAATCAGGCACTCCTGCTAGCGGAAGAACTCCACAATTTTGTTTCTACAGCGGCTTTTTTTTTTAATGCCACGAAGATGCTTTACAGAGTAACAGAAGGGTAAGCAGCTGGCCTGAACCCTCAGATATTACATTTAAAAAATCTCCCCAGTGGGGAGAAAAACCCTCAAAAAATCTACCCAATGGGAAGAAATCTCGGGAGGAACCCGGCTATAGTGGAGAAACCATCCCTCCCTGGCCATCATGGTGCTGAGTAAAAGTGGTATGGATGTAAAGTACTATTGGGGGCTAGAAACACTGTGCGCTTATCCCAGCCCATTTTTGCTTCTGGAAAATGAGTGCCAAAATTTATCAGAATATAACTTTTTTCAGTTTCCCCGTTTGCAAACTTTACTGTCTCTGAAATGGGTCACGATTATGACTGAGGCAGAGGTCCAACACTCACCCTCTAAAAAATGTGGTGCAGTCTCACCATAGATATCTCCCTCTACGAGTATCAGCAGCACCTACACACATACACATGCATGCATGCGGGCATACACACCACAAATACACACACACACACATACATACATGCATGCATGCACACCCACCACACACACAAACACGCACACACACACATACACATGCATACATGCGGGCACACATGCCACACATACACACACCCACACACACACAGACATACACATGTACAAGCATACACACACACACACACATACACACACACACAGAGAGAGATGTACTTAGGTTAGAGCTTGGTGCTATGGATGTATATCAGTCCCTTTCGATACGGAGTGAGGAGAGAGAGAGAGAGAGAGAGAGAGAGAGAGAGAGAGAGAGAGAGAGCATTGTAAATGCAGACTGTTGTAAGGCTACAAGCCTATGGTATATGTTACAGTAGCTTGCTCTGCCTGGTTCTCATTAACATCATCAATATCCCTGGCAGAAAATAGCAGAAGAAGGTGTCTAATTTAGGTTTAGACGTTTCTTCTTTGTAGGCCCTTACCTTTCCTGTGCGTCACTTTTAGGCTTAAATATGAAAGGCATTGCTCACTGTCTTTTCTCCTTTCACTGTGTGATGTCATGTTTTACTAGGAAAACAATGGCAGTTGACATACAATGTAAAATTGACAGGCATTGGAGAATACCATGACCTTATGCAAATTATTTTACCCACAAGTCACCTTGATCATGACAGGGAAGATAAATATAAATGCTTTAACTTTTTTACTGTCAAATATTATTTTACCTCAGCTTTACTATACCAAATAGATACTATTTCATTTGAATATTTTACAAAGTGAGGGTAAGTAACCATGAGTGTGAAACTTTATCCAAATTAGCAATATATAATAGATTAATAACATTAAAAAAAAACATGAAACATCTGCATTTTTTATTTTCTCCAGACAATAATCTTTAAAAGGTTACCTATAAAAGGTTGTGAGCTCGGGTACAATGGCACCATCATTAATCGTATTGTTTATTTTTTGAAGTATTTTTTGTGCATTGCCAGTCAGGGGTGCCAATAATTGTGGATACCTCAGGTACATAGCATTTCGTTGTATGAAAAATAAATCAGTTTTTAGGGTTTTTTTTCTGCTATGTCAGATGTCAAGAGGTAAAAAGTATATTTGCCTGACTTCATTAACCAACCTGCAAGACTTTACAGCGTTTGTGTACAGCCCCCACAGAGCATACTGTAGCTCTCCCTGGCAATTATGGTGTGGAACAACAAGGGTTCCGTTAGGCAGCAATTAATTAAAATGCTGCACTTTTCACATTTCAGAGAACAAAAGAAGCAGATCGCTCGTGCTAATGTTTATCCAGGTCCATCAGTGCATGTTCAGCAAAGCTGAAAAAGGCTAACAATGGGGGCATTTTTGGAAGATGGGCGCTGAAACACGCACAGAGAAAATATATATATAGACCTTATATATTATGTCTGATAATACAAGCACCTTATCGCTCTATAGACCTGCCAAGCACAGTCAGTGCTGGCATGGGCTGGATTCAAAGTACCTCTCTCTCGCTCACCGGGCGTGAAAAAAGGAAGGCGCACCCTGACTCATTTAAACAAGGTCCATTTTTTAAATAACCAATTTATAGGACAAATGTTGGGTGTGACAGTCAGTAACAACGGTAGTGTCAGTGAGTGGGTATGTGGAACATTATAGTGAAGCAATATTGTATGATGCAAACCCAAAAAGAACCAATGTGTAGGGAGAGAGTGCTCTCCTCTGTCTGGAGACAGGCACATTTTAAAATCTATACAAGCACTGGCCTCAGATGCTCCCAGTTGTGCCTGTACTCCACCCAGCTGTGGAGTGACACAGAATGAGCAGCGCAGAGACGGAGCAGGGGGCCATAACGCGACATAACGTTATTGATAATTGGTCACTAAAGGGAGCGGATATCCTTTCTGGCGAGGCTCTGTCATCATGCTCTGTATTCACAATCAGACACAACGCACCTAAAGTGAAGGCTATTTTCTCACTGACAACAAGCGGCCATTAGTTTACATCGTGAATAAAAAAGAGTGCCAAAAGAAATCCACTCCTCAAGTGATTTTTGTTGCATTACTCATGCTGGTGGGATAAAATATAGGTCCTATACCTTTCATCAAAAAGGGGATTACGATTTCTTCTAACTTACAATATGTTGCTGTCTTTCGTCTATTAGCCTGAAACGGCCTTAACGTTCCAGGGAGAACATAACATTCGATTCATCTCCCAGTCAAGATTCCAGGTAAAAAAATAAGACCTACAGAGCAGCTTAAAATGTAACAAATCAGTTTAATGCCACAATCACGATGCAGTCGTATTTATGCGCCTCTAATCTTGTTGCTCAGTGAATTCTAATTACAACATTTAAACGCTAAATTTCCGTCTCCTTCGACCTCCGCTCGTGTACTTTTCCAATTTGCTCTACCTGTCGCCTGATCCCGCGCGGAGGTGAACCGGCGTCGCCCCGAGGTTTTTATTTATTCGGCGCTGGAAGTGATTGGGATGCGTCGGAGGAACGAGCGCTTGATAATGCCGCGCACTGTTAAGAAATCATCCAGCTTCACAGTTTAATTAAGGTGTGCGGCGTGCACTCTGAGATAAATGTGAGGATGGTTAAGAAACGGCAGATTATATTTTCCATAATTAGCATGATTTACTCCGCGCTATCTGTTGCAAAGAGACATGGGTGCCGGATCTTGGCAGTTGGCTCCTGATTAAAAAGTCCTCTGTGTGAGAAAAGTGACACGGCTTTCACCAGAAACGATGGTACCGCAGACAGGAGGGAACCCAGTTTAACCAGCGCGGGACATTCTGTGGTGAATTCAGTTTAACCAGCGCGGGACATTCTGTCCTGAACTCAGTTTAACCAGCGTGGGACATTCTGTCCTGAACTCAGTTTAACCAGCGCGGGACATTCTGTGGTGAACTCAGTTTAACCAGCGCGGGACATTCTGTGGTGAATTCAGTTTAACCAGCGCGGGACATTCTGTCCTGAACTCAGTTTAACCAGCGTGGGACATTCTGTCCTGAACTCAGTTTAACCAGCGCGGGACATTCTGTGGTGAATTCAGTTTAACCAGCGCGGGACATTCTGTCCTGAACTCAGTTTAACCAGCGCGGGACATTCTGTCCAGAACTCTGAGAAAAATATTAGGTTGAAAATGGTGTTAAACGTAAATCATGTATTCAAGAAGTTTTTTTTAGTACTACAGTCTTTAAGTCTTTCTGAATATGCATGGTAACACTCAGTAACCGCTAAACATGTGGCTTCAGTTCATTAATCAATGTTAAGCACAATTTGGTGCTGCAGTTGACTGAAGACCTGTGCCCGACCAGTGAAGTGGTTGGACTGGGACATTACTGGGAGCAGTCAGTACCAGGATCACCCTGAGGTGCATGTGTGCCCCAACAACAACAACAAAATAACCTGTGAAACTTTTCACACTTTTATGTAACATTTTCACACATTACTTTAACCCCTTAAGTCCCACAGGCCCAGGGATGGGCCAGTATGGGGTTTCTTTTGCATTAATTCAGTTTTTAACAGTGCAATTTTCAATCACTATAGTAACAGGATATACCTCATATACCATTCGAGCTTTAAAACTCACACCCAGCTTCCAAATCTCATCTGTACAACCTATTTTATGACGCCATTGCTTTAGCGACAACAGTTCCTGGGGGGTAATCTAACCCAAACTGTGCATGTGGCAGAGAGCCTCGCTCTTCCAGGCAGACGGCACACTCCTGGAGCTAATTGTGCAAACCAGTCATGTCCGTGAGGAGGAGGCCAAGAGTGGCAAAGCCTGCCTGCTGCTCCTCATCACTGGGCCTGATCTGCTGGGCCGCGGAGCGCTAATCCAGCTGGAAAGAGCAGGGTGAACTGCGCCCTCACCCAGCAGTCCCATCAAGCCCTGCCTGCTGATTCCCAATGCAGCACTCAAAACAGGGCACTGCTGTGCAGAGGCACGCACGGAGGCGGCAATTTTAGCTCCAACTTCTTCCTTTTGTTTCATTTCCTGTTTGCAGGTGCTTCAAATTTTCCAGTTGTTGTCCAACGGATGATTGTGAACCTTTTGTTAAGAGGGCAGGGCCCTTGTCGTTGCTTGTAGATAAAATCTCCGTTGTGGGTTGGCTACACGCCGCTTTGAGCCCGATAAGCTTTCGAAGACTAGCTGAGCTTTATTTAGTTACTTGTCAGGCTGCAGTGTTTGTTTGGTTCCCACTCCCCGTTCTCCACTCCAACTCCCTTTCCTTTACCCTGTCACGGCCTGACCCTAGACCAGGTCGTAACATATAATACATATAATACAGAAATATACTGTATAAAAATGTACAGTGTAACATATTTTTCAGCAGGGATGCTCAACTTTGGCCCTCAAGGTCAATACTACTGCTGGTTTTCTCTTCTGCTGGATTGATCACGATCCAATAATGTCCCTGATTGGCAATATCGCACTCACCTGGTTTATCAGTGGAGGGGAGGAGTGAAAGCCAACAGGACTGCTGGCCAGTTTTGAGCCATTTTCAGTAATAGATCAGCCACTTTCTTCTTTCTTTTTCTGCTTCTTCTTCTTCTTCTTCTTTCTGGGTTTCCTTTTGGAGTTAAAGCTGAATTACCTTTCTTTGTCTTTGAAATAATTCACTAAACAGTATTGACTGTAATATCCCATAGCCTCAAAGATTTAATTGCATTTTGGACAACTTGTCCTTCCATTTAATTAAAATGTTTCATTCAAGTATTTCTTGCAATAAGCAGGCAAACTCCCGGGATGCAGTTGCAGTGTGGTGATGGCTTTACCTGATGTTGCCCAGATTGAAGTCATAACCCAGGGACATCCTATGCACCATACCAACCTCTATAATTATGCCCATGTCTTCTTTTTAATTGGTTTTAAATGAACAGCATTCATTTTAATTAGCTTCTGTACACGCGCAGGATTTTAAAAAGCTGTCCATGAGTTCAGTTCTCTCTCTCTCTCACTCTTGCTCTTTCTCACTCCCCGTTTCTCTCTCTCTCCCTCAGCTAATGGAATTCTTAATCTTTCCTTTCTTGACAGTATATTGTGTATTTCATTACTCGGCCACAAAGATGAAGGAGGAAATAAATGTTTCATCTGTAAATTCTGTTATGTATAACCTGGTAGTCTGACACACACACACACACACACACACACATGCATGGGCACATGCACACATGCATGTGCGCACACACACACACACAAACATGCATGCACACACACGCACTCACACACACAGGCACACACACGCACTTCATGATTGCATCAGAATCACCACAGACAGCCTCACTCAAATGATTACAATAGCAAGTCCATTATTTAGCGTACAGAAACTATGCTACATTCTGATGAGAAAAAAATAAAACCAGAATCTGATAATCAATAAAGACGTGGCACATCCAGCGAAGCGGAACTTAAAATGATCACATATCACAACACAGTTGTATTCCTATATAATACACGCGGCCCGCTTCCAATAATATTTCTGGCGGCTGATAATAAAAGTGGAAATTGCTTTACGTGGAGAGGCTGTTTATTAAAAATGTCCCCACTGCAGCCCGATGAGTCTTCTGTACAGTGTGAGTGAGTTAGCATTACCTGCCGTGAGCTGGGGCACACGCCTGCCCTTGAAAACATTCATTCAAGCCATTCTGCTTTTTGTCTTGAAAAACTGCCAGTTTGTATACATATACATGTGCGTGTGTGTTTGTGTGTGTATACAGATGTTTGTTTTTCTGTTAAAGTAGAGTAGAGTTAAAGTTTCGAGGTAAAATTGGGGAAATGCAGTGTTTGTTGTGCAGAAAATAATCAAAGTAAAAAGATGCTCTTTACTGAATCATGCCCTGATTTCCTCCACATTAAACTAAATGTCACATACAAGACCATAAATAAAAACAGGCAAATTAATAGATCTATTAAAAGTTCTATTAACCAAAGGTGAGCTTAACCTAACAGTTTACCTTCTGACTTTCATCAATTATTTATCGGTTTGTGGTTCTGTGGGCATCACATTCGATAAAGGAGGCTCAACAAGCATTATCGGTCATGTTAGCTCATCAGAATAGCACAGTCTGCTATCAGGCACAATGTTGGACACTTCCCCTGTGCATAGGAAGTCTACAGGCTTGTTACCCGGCAAAGCCACCCCGCAATTGGATCCCGTCATGCCCTGCCTGCTGATTCCCAATGCAGCACTCAAAACAGGAGGCGGCCATTTTGGCTCAACCTTCTTCCTTTTGTTTCATTTCCTAAAGGAGGCTCCACAAACAGTTTTGGTCATGTTAGTTCATCTTTAGGATGTCAAAAGAGCACAGCCTGTTATCAGGCACAATGTCAGACACTTCTGCTGTGCAAAGGAAGTCTCCGGGCTTGTCACCTGGCAAAGCCACCCAGGTGTCGGGTGTTGTGTCTGGCCAGCTCTGCTTGCATGCAGCCGATGCAGTGGTCGATTGATCTGAGCATCGATGGGCTGAGGCCAGGTGTTTGACTCACGCAGAGTTTAGCAATTCTGCGCTCGGCTGATTTTGTCGAAATACCGTATGCTCAGATATCCTTTTCCGGTACATTGTGAATCAGTTCACATCTAGAACGAGTCAGATGCTTTAATTGGTGGGGAGGCTTCTCATGCTGGCCAGGTTGTCGCTGCTCTATCTGGGCGATCGGGCAGACCCAAATTCACCGTTGCCGATGCCACCTTGTGTCAATTTCGCCCAAACAAACTGCCCAGGAGCAGTGTCCGATCAGGCTAGCGGGTGCCCCAGAAATGTGCACTTCCAGCTCTGGCTAAATTTGGGGAGCCACGTATGTTACTGCTGTGTGCTTGTCAGCCTGTCCGCTTCTGACTGAACACAATTAAACTATGTGAAAGCATTTGGACCAATCCTGACATATTATTGGTTTTGGGAAATGGGAGTGATAATTAAGATGGTGCATATAATTGCCTAGAGCGAAAGAGTTATGCTCTCTTCCAACTACCCCTTTTAATTCTCACACTGTTTATTGAAATCTGTGTGAAAATATTGCTGTTGTGTTGCTTTTTCAACAGTCACACCCGTTTTTGGTGGTAATACTGTACAATGCCAAGGAACTGAGTAGTTTATTTGTTAGAGCAAATGCAATTACCAATGTAAAGAATACTGAAATAATAATGGGTATAGTTTACATGGGAATAAAAATGTGCATATGCAAAAACAATACATTTGATTTGAAATTCCACATTTTCATGTGACTTTTTCAAATGTGAACAAACGAAACGCGACAGGAAATAGCATGGGTCACTATTTCCCGCTGCCATCTTATGACTGGGACTCTATATATTTTATAGTTCACAGGTGTACATTTTTGGTGCTCATATGTGGTTTTTGTGAAGCGAGTTTGAGTAGGTTTGTTTTTCTGAGTCCAAATACAATGGAGAGGTTCAGACAATCACCTCTTTGGTGGAGAATTCTGTGCGTTGAGTTCATGTCAAGATCTTCTGCCAGCGGGAGCAGCTGTCAGTTGGCTAACTTGGCAGCATGATGTCAAATGTCAGCCTTCTACAATGTTATCTTTCAAGGCGCAAGGGAAACTAGGTAGACCGTGAAACAATACGAGAACTTATGTAATCAGATACAAGAATACAGACCGTATCTTCTCGGGTCTAGTCCTGAACGGGGCGGCCTGTAGCATAGTGGTTAAGGTAAATGACTGGGACATGCAAGGTCAGTGGTTCTAATCCCGGTGTAGCCACAATAAGATCACAATAAGATCTGCTCAGCCACTGGACCCTTGAGCAAGGCCCTTAACCCTGGGAGGATTGTCTCCTGCTTAGTCTAATCAACTGTATGTCACTCTGGATAAGAGCGTCTGCCAAATGTCAATAATGTAATGTAATGTAGTCCTGGAGACAGGATTGCATGGAATGTTCCGGACCAGGTTTGTCAATAGACAAAATGATAAGCCTAGGTTAGAAAGTAGTTTTTTTCATTAAAGTTTTGTATATTTTCTGTATTTTCTAACTGGCTGTCACCAAAAGAAGCCTTCCTTTTCAATGAATATGATTCATTGTTGCCATGATTCACTAGCATTAACATTCTGACAAATTAATCATGTCACTAGCTATGAAAGATAAATATCGCATAGATTGTTACTGTATAATCTGTTACAGCCTATGGATCCCATTGAGATAGAAAAATAAAATATATTGCTTGATCTATTAATCACTTGTTCTTTGCTTGTGCAGTTTTTATATCTGTTCTGTCCTAAACGCTGAGGGTAATCTCCAGCAGAATGTTTCTAAGCTACAGTTATGACTGACAGGTGAAGTTTGGAAGATTTGTTCTGTCCGAGCCGGGGTCTAACGAACAGTTGGGATGAGATTTGACAGCTGTGATATTTCTGCTGTAAGTGCTGAGAAGTGTCAGCCCAACCCAGCCATGACCCGGCCAGTCAGACATTAAAGGGTACCGCTAAGTCTACATGACAGAGACAGGAGAATACAAACACTAACACTTTGTTTAGACTGAATTAATTACCCTACACTTGGGCCAAATTATAACAAACAGGCCTGAACAGTCTTAATTTCAATCTATGGATTGACACTTGAGACTGTTTTTCCATTATATACAGATAATCGCTTGAATGTCAGTTGAAAGGTAGTTGAAATAATGCAGTATTGGCATTGTGGACATGTTACATGGAGGTTTTTAAAAAGTCACAAGTGAACATTATGATATGTAACGGTGCTGTTTGGAAAAAGGGTACACAACCAATATCTTGAACTGAATCTTGAACACATCTTGAAAGGTCTGATTTCCTAGTGAAATGCGCCCTTCCCAATCTGATCGCTCAGCGGAGATTCAGGCACGTCTGTGCGGGTGAAGTGAGTTCACCCCTGCGGGAGAAGAGGTGTCCGAAATTCCTCCATGTAACTGTATCGATTATGGGAAGGAAATTAACATTGAAGGGAGAAGCGTTTATGTGGGGCGGTAAGCTCTTGGGAACGGAGCAGGGCAGCTCCCCATGGGATGTAGATGTGGGGAAAGGAAAAAGGAGAGAAAACCATGGGAGAATCGGCAAGGAACCGCAGACGACAGGATTTTAACTCTAAACTGTCAGCTCTCCAACCACACTCCACACCTGAAGATTCAGGGTCTCAGTTCAGGGAACATTTAATACCCACTTAAATACCATGGGGTTTTTTTGGCTTCATGGTGGGGCATTCTGGATTTAAAAAATGAAGACGTACTATAGCTTGATAGAAAATAAATCTGCTTCCCACAATGCCTCTGATGAGTGGTATTTCTGCATTCTGTCCATGGAATACGGCAATGGGGCTTATGCTTTTGAACTATCAAACTTCCCTGTACAAAATATCTTGAGCTGGCCTTGGCTTTGACTTTAAACGAAAACCCACTGAACACATAGTCTAAAAAAATATCTATCTTCCTGCCCAGTGGGAACCCCCTGAAATTGCTTTCTTACTTTCCTGCAAGGCAGTTAAAAAAATAGTAATGCATCCCAGTCGTATTGGGGTGGAAATTGAGTTTACTCTGTAGGCCCCGGTCCCCAAGAGCAGCTTCAGTGTATAAGTTTGAGTTCTAACCTCGCAACACTCTGATCTTTTTCCCCAAGATTCATTAGAACTTGTTCAATAAGTCACACATTTCCTACACATTTGGCAAAATCTCTATTTGAGACCAAAATAAACAACAAAATAAAAATGTATATTTTTTATATATATATCTTTAAGAAAGGGTCCCGGAATAGCTTTTTTTGTCCTTACAATATTTTTGCTTCTACCGTGCAGTTGAGTTTTATACTTCCTTCATTAAAGCTGTATTGTGTGGGTTGCGTGTGGGATATTAATGACAAAAGTTTTACTTGTTTTAGCAAAGCCACTGTCCAAAAATTAATTCCAAGTGAAGAAACATATTTATTCTCTTCCAATAGAGCTGTTCAGTGCAGGTGTTGTTATCAAACCGTGCACAATGTGCGGCACTAAAAAGTAGGATTGTGAAGAATTGTTATTGTTACTGTTATTACACCTCAGTGTTTATTACACAATACATTATAATGAAAAAGAGCTCTGAGGTTCTCTTTGTGGACTAACTTTTTTCACCAAAGGCTATATTTTCACAGATTACGAGCAGCGTTGAGGCCTTTGCTGTTGAATGAATGCATTGCTCCTGATGTTACATACTGCACACACCTCAAGGGCATTTAACATGAATGGTAATCATTGAGCTTGGCACACTACTACATTCAATATCTACATTTGACATTTAGCATATTGCTTTATATGATTAATAACTAAGCAGATATATAGACACTTTTTCCTTGCCAGCCAGGATGTGTCTAGGCAGAAATAATATAGTAAAGTAGATTAAAACATTTGACCATGATGTTTTAGTCTTCTTTTTAGACCTTCAGACATTCTTTTCAGTCCTCTTTCTTCATTCCTTATTATTTTCAGACATTTCACCACATATGACAGGTGCATCAGGTCAAACATTAGGAAAAGGAAATGCTAGTGGAAAAGTAAAGAAGCTAATGACATTGCTAATGGATGAACAACATGGAAAGGTAAAGAAGCTAATGACATTGCTAATGGATGAACAACATGGAAAGGTAAGGAAGATAATGACATTGCTAATGGATGAACAACACGGAAAGGTAAAGAAGCTAATTACATTGCTAATGGATGAACAACATGGAAAGGTAAGGAACCTAATGACATTGCTAATGGATTAACAACATGGAAAGGTAAGGAAGCTAATGACATTGCTAATGGATGAACAACATGGAAAGCTAAGGCAGCCACTTGATAGTGCTATAAACATGTATTTACCACTTTCTTAACCCTAACCCTAGACCTGACCCTGAACCTAATCATTACCCTAATCCTAACCCTAACCATAACCCTAAGTGTATCTAATTAGAACACAATAATAAATAATAACCGGAAGATTATTATTCATTAAAAACTCATTACCAAAATGGTTCAATCAAAAAAGCTTATATCTTCTTATTTTTTTACCATAATACATACTGTACCTTCAGGACCTTATACACAGTGGTATGTAGAAAGGAAACCATTGCAGGGAAGTTGAGTGTAGATAATGGTCCAAAATGCATGTTTGCTCAGGAAGTGTCTGTTTACACTGAATATTCTGACCTAAATTGCATGTATCATTTTGATTAATAATTTGCCTTTGATAAATTTATACCACCAAGATCACAAATCCCTTCTTAATTCTAAAGGTTTCAGGAATTCAATTAGTGATCAAACTGTCTTTGATTCCGTAGTATGAAATTGCCACTTACTGACATTTGAATTATTGAATTTAAACAATGAGTCATGTCATTGTTTATAAGCTTTGAGAAATTATTTTAGGCAAATAACATTATTCAATAACACCCTTTGCTTTTTGGGTTCCTGATATATCAAAAACATCCAATTTTTCATGGCAGCATTAAGCTCCCCACTGATAACAACATAATATGTGTATGACTAGCATATGTATAAATAGCACTTCCAGCTTTAATCCTGGGATTGTCTGTTTGCCTTAATGTCAGTGCCAGGACATATAGTTTCAATTTCAATTATTTTCATACTTTGTGAATGTTTCACTTTTATAAAAATAACTATACTGAAACCATTTCCGTGGTGCTTGCATAGAAATTATTTCATAGTAAGGGGTTATAAAAAGTGTGTTTACTCCGAGCTCTTGTTGAAAATGCTTATAAATGTGTAGCTTCATGGCCTGAAGGCAGGACATGGCACAAAGCAAGACTTCTCTTTAATGAGGGCACTTCCACACAGAAGCCCACTGTTGTTTCAAACTCTAATCACATGGGGGAATAAAGCAGGGAAATATTCATGTTCGAGTCTTCTCTTGCATTTTCCTTCTCTGAAAATATGGAAATGTGTATTTTTGTACAAATGCTTGGGAGTTGGGGCAGATTGTTACGCTGGGGGGAACAGAGGAACCAAAAGCAGTGGTGTGGAAAATGGCAAGTTTACTAGCAGGTGAAGGGGCAGACAGAGCGGAGTCAAAAAACAAGCCAAGGTCAAAAACCAGGGGGTCAGTCCAACAAGGCAGAGGTACCAATATCCAAAACAAGCAAAGAATAGTCCAGGGAAGCAGGCAGGGGTCAAAACCGGAAATCCAGACAAACAAGGGCAAGGGCTCAGGAACAAGGGCAAGCACTCAGGAACAAGGGCAAGGACTCAGGAACAAGGGGGCTAGAACTGGGGGAAGGAATAAAGGGCTCGGGACTCAAGAAACAGGACAAGACGAACTAGCAGCGTGCAACGGAAAAGGACAGGTATAAATACACAGGGGAATGAGACAAACTAGGTGGGGCATGGGAGTGACGGCGGTCTAACAAATAACCATCAGGTGAGACACATGAAAGGGTAATAGCACAATAACGAGGGGGAAACGAAAACGCGGACTGGATTCACAAAGACACACATGTAATACAAACGGCTCCGGACTAGGGAGTAGACAATTTGCAGAGAATCAGGAGATGCAGAGATACGGAGAGACAGGTGCATATACTTCGCTGAAACTAAGCAAGTAATCAGTGATAGAATAGGAAGGTGGAGTTACAGAACAGAATTGAAACTGGAGATGCGTTAGTAAGTTAGTTAAGTGATTTAAATTACAAATACCCAAAACTAGTGAATGTTAGTTTGTTAGTTTGACAAACACATTAGTGTGTTAGTATAATTAGTACTGTACAACTTCTATGTTAGTTGGGATTAGTATATTAGTGCTATGTACAAACATGAAATGGAGAGAAAGCAGGAAGTAAGGAATGCAAGATTGGAAGGAAGGTTGAACCCCGGAACTACTGTAAACACCCGAATAATGGGGCACGCAGACAGGGTAGTGACTGGGCTAGTAAACATTCAGACTCAGACACCACAGGGGAAGACTAATGAATATAAACAGAACACCAGACATGAAATATGAAAAATAATAAATTACAATAATAATAATATATAATAATATAATAATAATGACATTAAACAATGAAAAGCTAACACAGGACAGAACACAGGAACATAACACAGATGGCGTGCAAAACAACTGTGCTCTCCCTCACCCAATGCCCACTACACAGCTAGTGCAACTCCCACACGGGTTAAATTATTCAACCTCTCCACCATGTGATGTGATGCTAGAAGAAGGAGAAGATGATGTAAATTCCATTCCAACTGACGACAGCCTGCAAGTATAAATGTCATTTTTAAGAAATGCGCTTTAAGCAGTAATACACGCAGGACAGCAGTGATGTCAGAGAACAAACAGCTTACTGGTCGTAATCACCGCCATCATCATTATCATCATCGCCACCATGGTAATTGCAGGCTGCTGAGTGAATGGAAATGATTTGTGTGGTCGGACGGAAGATGAGGGCTTGTGCCGAATGGCCCGCGCTCGGTTTGTGAAAGGCCACAGACAGGCCTGCGGGAACGAGGACCTACAGCGCAGGAATCCTGCTTCCTAAGCAGGTAGTGTAATGTAATGTACTGTAATGTAAGCAGGGCCTCCATCTTGGAGCAGGGTCAGAGCTGAGAACCAAGTCACATGAAGCCCTGCCGTCCTATTAAAAGTCTGAGACAAGCCTACTGGCTACTAGGCCGGGTTGCCAGACTGGGGGAACACCCCCCTAAATGTAGGGGATTTAAAAGCATTCAGCGTGGGAGTTTTAGAGTAAAAATGTATGGGAGCAAATCATTTAAAAAGGTGAATTGGGGGAAAAATTGTGGGTTATACTTTATGGGCCCAGTCCTATGCTTGGATACCAAGGTCCTATACTTGGAAAGCCCAGCCCAGGTATACCACCTATTCTGTCGGTTAAAATGTGGCACAAAACCCATTCTGGTTCTGCTCACTCTACGACTGAGATCAGTTCAATCTCACCCACTCTATTAGTCCCCATACCACAGCTGTCCAATCTCATCTCAGAAAGGGCCAGTGTAGGTGCAGGTTTTTCAGACACCTGTTTCAACGAATGAACTAACCAGGATCTTCAGTCCAGACCTTGATGAGTAGAATCAGGTGTGAGTTAGTACTGGGCTGAAACAAAAGCCACCTATGCCTTTTCTGATAACATAAGATGCCCTTGCTCAACACAGTATATGCATGTATGCATAAAATGTTTTTATTCATTATTTAACACTGGCTTGACCTCCATTGAGTTGAATGAGTGTCTTCATAATAACAGAAAAAGGTGACAGACGTTGGATCTGCTCTTTTTTTCCATGTCAGTGTCGTTCTGATAATAAGCCATGTTACTCGTCTGGCTGTGTGCTCTTCTTTGATTGGCCAGATGTGAGGGTTAGCAAGTTCTAACCTGCATACTGCTCACAGAGGCCCCAGAGCTGGGGCTAGGTAAACCTGTTCAGACTCCAAGCAGGTTCACAGGTAAACCTGTTCAGACTCCAAGCAGGTTCATAGGTAAACCTGTTCTGACTCTTAGCAGGTTCACAGGTAAACTTGTTCAGACTCCAAGCAGGTTCACAGGTAAACCTGTTCAGACTCCAAGCAGGTTCACAGGTAAACTTGTTCTGACTCAAAGCAGTTTCACAGGTAAACTCCAGGCATAAATGAGACTTGCGGGAGTCATGACAGTTTTCATACAACGCAGCTTACTTCTTGATGGTTCTCACAGAAATATCTGACATCTGTGAGAAAGGTTGTTAATTTCACTCCTTTTTTCTTAGAACCTCTAATATAATTTGACAGAAGTGGAATAAGGATATATATTTTAAAAACCTTCTGTATATAACCCATATGCCTAGGCAATATATCATCCAATCCAATTGTGGCTACACAGGGGATACACAAAGAGAACACTTCCTTCAACAAAATAGGTTGACTATTGGATCCGAGATTATATATACTGTATAATAAAAAAAATGTAACGGGAGATTTTTAAAAATAGAAAACTAGGAAAATGACCCCTTTCTAAAGAAAATAAATAAAATGTTCCACAGAACTGTGAGCTGATCAATCAACTGAAATATCATGCATTACCTTATTTCGTAATGATAATGATTAATTAAATGTTATCTATACATCAAACTTTCTATGGTGCCTTTATTCAAAGCATGCCTTTATATAGGAAACACATAATACATAATTCTGTGTGTAACCCACCCCTGGATGATGTTGGTGCTCTAGATATAAGCTAGGTTCGTAAGGAGTAAGGTATGAAGTAAGTACAATAACCACGACCACACGTGATTTCAAGGTTACCACTTTTACTTTGCAACCTTGTATGTAAATTATGCAACAACATATACACATGTACAATATACAGAAAATAATAAACGGCCCAAAATAATAAAATGTTGTGAATGCCTCTCCGTATGAATTTTAAAGTGTCCAATGTCTTGAGTCGAAGGTGGAATCCGTTGGGATTAGATCTCGTCAAGTCAGTTCTGTCTAAGAGCTCTTTGAATCTGAGAATGTCTCAGGATGACGTGCACGTATGTGTGTCACTGGGCCACTCAGTCTGACTGGCACAGTTCTACCACAAGGCCGATGGTGGTCAAACTCCTGTTCTAGTAGGTTGATCCGGAAACCTGGAAATCCAAGTTGGGTGGCTCGCCATCTATTGAGATCAAGATCGTCCCTATGGTAGTTCTTGATGGAATCAAAAGACGAGGTTCTCGACGGAATCAAATGACGTGATCCTCGACGGAATCAAAAGACGTGGTCAAAAGACCTGACCTATACAGAAACAGGTTCAGCTCTTCTCCATTCTGTTTGTTGTATAACATAATCACTCACTCTAAATTCAACAATGTACTGCTGAGCACAATACATTTATGTAAATATCAATTCAAATACATATTATCAAATTATATTCAACATACTGCTAAATGGTGACCATAACCATGTATGGCGACAGTATAGAGAGTAAGTTAATCAACATTCTATGAATTTCCTATAAAATGCCGTTGGAATGAATTGACCTATTTTAGCCTATGTTCTAACTTTTAAGTTGGTTAATAGGCTGACTATGAATCACACAACAACAGCCAATTACGCAGTCTTAAGCTATAAAAGATAAACATCGTCATATTCTGCGAAAATGTTTACTAGCAGTATTTTAACTTAAGCAATTAGCTGGCTCTTGCATCTCTTGAACCAGAACTTGTATTGGAATAAATCATTAATCATTCAGTCAGCTAAATTAAATATCTGTACTTACAGCCAATAATTAACGTCACGAAAATCCACTTATTCTGTTAGATAGCTAACGTTACCTTTGTTCAATTCATTCTTTCATTTTATCTCTGCTCGCATGAAACCAACATTAAGTCGCATTATACATTTTCATAATAGCAAGCGTCAGAAGCGAACAGCTATGAAACATTGCAAATCTACTTTAGGAAGCAACAATTATTGAGGATTTCGGTTCTAATGTATGTTTTCACCAAGTCGGCGTTACTGTCCTTTTGTTAATTGGAAACTGCAATCCAAGTTTGTTACGGCAGCCATTAAAATTAAGCATAACATCGTCGCATCATAGTTAGCATGTACTGATGGTCAATTTAAAACGATCCACCATACTAACGTGGAGATGAAACAATGAAACAATGAAAGTTTAGCTTAGTTTTAGCTTACCGAGTCTCAGCAAGGCACATACAAAAGAAAAGATGAAACCGGAGTTTCCACTGCAGTGTCCTTGCGTTGTTTAGCTTCTCTTCGGCTTCTTTGGTGGCTATAATAACGTTAGCTTCCAATTCTCTCGAATATAAAGTGCAACAGAGCGAATATGGAAGCCGGTAATAAGGCTACAGGAATTCAATGCGTTTGCAGCATTTAGAAAAGACAGTTAACCTGCACGCCCGCCATTTTATTCACTTAACTATTCAATACAACACGTTTTAAATAGTTTCTCGATCGTTCTGCTCAACTCTCTGTATTCACGTTTTTTCACCAACAAGCAACGCTCAGGTTCAACCGGCTCAAACGTACTTCCTGCTTTTTAAAAATAAAAGTCCTTCATTATCTATGAAGGTAAAAACGTCTGAAATCAATGAGTAGCTCAGCTATACTGCAACTGGCATAATATAAAATTACCATAAAACATATGAAAATATATTCAATAAAGATTATGGTTAATATATTATCTTGTTTAACCATTCATTCTGTAAACCCAAATACTTCACTGGGTTACATGTGCAAGACATCTTTTTACTGTCAAAAACCCAACCCGTCAAAAACTAATGCCAGGCTGAATTGTGAAAGAAGACCCTGAAATATTTTCATGAACTGTAATGAAAAATTACATTTAAAACTAAATTAAAAAGCACATTAATCATTCATATGATGAGCAGCAGTTTGTATTAGCAGCATTTCACTGCTATCGATATGTGTGACATGTATTGTGTATTTTTTGTATTGGACACAGAGTGTAAGTGACAAGCAATTCAACTTTTGAAACATTAAACATAATTGAACGGTACCCGCAACAGTATTTCTGTATTTCTGCGCCTTGTCCTGTCATCAGCGTGGGTAATTCTGGCCAATAGGGAAGCCGGAGAAACTAATGACATTGTTCAAAATCAATAAACAATCTTCCCGCCGAAAGCCCCCGAGGGAGGGGGGCAGAACATGGCGGCCCTCTTTGTGGTTTGTGTTAGGAGCGCGGTTGAAGTAGCGGTTTCACTGGCATCTCATTAGAGGCCAGGGAAATGTGGCAGGGGCCAGGTTCTCTGACATCACCGGCACGGTGCTGAACTTCACACTGTACACCGTCATAAATTAAAGTTCAAAAACGGCCTAAAAAGGTTCAAATACTTGTCACTGAGGTGGTAACCTAGAGGTACATAAAACTGTATCCCTAGCCAGCAATATATAATTAATTTGTACCTTTTTTTACTTGGAAAATGTACTCATTTGTACCCAAAGAGAACATTACTGTAGTCTCAGGGAAATTTGATCCTTGAAGAACTAAAATGTACCTCCACTGTCACTTCATTTCTCAGAGTACACCTGCCTTCAATGCAAATTTTACATGTATGGCACGTTTTACAGAAGACTGCCATACAGACGCCTACAGTACAGTAACAGAAGGGGGAAAGGGGCAAACAGCAGGCCACTAACAGCCAACATATAAGGTAAAAAAAAAAAAACCCAAGTGGGGAGACATACCTTCAAACTGTGCCGAGAAAATACTCCCCAATGAGAAGAAATCCCAGGAGAAGCCTGGCTATAGAGGGGGAGCTCATCCTCTGTAGGCTGGCGAGGCCAAACAGAAATACAGTCACATTCTTTCCTCTTCTTTTACCTGGTATTTTGTGTGTTATGGAAATAACCTACTGTATATTTTAATGTTTTATTTTTTGTTTAACATTACCCTGGTGGCTTAGGGTGTGATCAGGTTTCTTCACCGGCTTACATTCACCTGTACTGTGTTTGATAACTGCTGACAAAGTCAATGTCCAACACATTCAGTCAAACTGCGGAGCCAGGAAAAGGATATCTTAATGAAGGTGTCCTATGCTTACCTAACATAATTCACGGAAAATGTTTATGCGTAATCATGGTTTATAAATGCATGGGGGATTTAGGTTGGTGCGCTGAGTCTCATTTGTCTGGCTATGACCTAGCCAAGGGCAGGGGTGACAGCTAGCTATTGACTGTTGTTAACTGTGGCACAACAATGCTCAGAATTCATTTCAGATCCTGTCAGATACATTGAAATGAATTGAAACATCTTGGATTAGCCATTGATATGCATTCTGTTATGTCTTGTGTGTAATACATGACAATATTTTTGAAGATGACATATTTTTTAAAAAGCACTACTGTTTTATTACTTTTTTAACCCTTGTGTTGTCTTAAGGGTAAAATTACCCACCACTATGTTTAACAGCAGAGAAAACCCCCTAAATGATTTTTTTTCACCTTGGAATTTGATGACAAAGTTTGTAATGAGTGACAGTTTGTTTCTTCATGCAAAATAGATTTGGGGTTTCAAATTCAATTAAGCTGCTTTATTTTAGGGGTTTAGTGAAGGCGGGTCATTTTTGACCCTTAGGACAAGGGGAGTGTACAGAATGTTAAGACTACACAAGGGTTAACCATCTCTCAAAATCTTTGACATTTCTGTGCATTGCCTCATGAAACAGAATGCTTACAGCTACAGCGCATGTCTCTGTCCATTTTGTTTAATTGTCCTTTAAATGTCATAATATAATCATTTTACGAGTTGTGAAGGGTGACACCTGATCGGTTATGGATCCTGCTCGATGTCCATCCCTGGATAACAGCATCCAGACCCTGAGGTAGGTTCAGAAAGTGTACTATAACACAGAACACGTACAGTCTGGTCATGTTAAATGGATGCAGCCTCTGTGTTTTGTCAAAATGCGAGTTGGAGGTCGTCAGGTAAAAATACAAACACGCTCAGCCCATCTCATCCATTCTGAAAGAGCCTGTTGAAATGGGACTTTTCAATGCCATCCAAACAGATCCTAAAAAACCTTTTAAGTTAAGTAGTGTGGGCATTTTTCTCAATCTTGGGCCTGGCAGAGAAGAGGAGGGAGACTTTAGCCGTTAAACTTGTAACAGGGTAGACAGCTGTGTTGCATAGATTTAATGGTAATAGTTTTTTATTCAATTTCTGGAGTAAAATAAAGACAAATATTATTCCATTCTTCTACAGACCCAAAATTCTAAGGGCTCCCTGGGTGCATGGTATTACCACATTCCAGGAGAAAAGGTTTTGGTTTATCGCTCACAGTTACTTTTATTGTGTTTGCGTACATGTTTATGAAGTTTGCATCGGGTAGTGTGGGATAAATAACATCTGTGTCCTGTTAGCTTCACCAGACAATCACTATCCCGAAGGCTGAGCCCTCACAGGGCGTTGGTATTCTGGCCAGGTGCGAGATGGACTGAAATGCCGATATGTCCTGTAATTTTCCTCAGACCCTTCAGCGTGAATACTGAGGGCCTTTTCAACGTGCTGCTGCATCTGGAAAATCAACAGTTTCAGAAAACTTCATCTGGCTGGCAGTGATCCGGCCTCTCTCTGGAGCTGTGGTCTGGCCTCCTGAATACCAATGAAGCCCTGTCACCAGAGCTCTCTCTCACACTCACACACACACACACACACACACACACACCAGCACTGTCACCAGAGCTCTCTCTCTCTCTCTCTCTCTCTCTCTCTCTCTCACACACACACACACACACACACACCAGCACTGTCACCAGAGCTCTCTCTCTCTCTCACACACACACACACACACACACACACACACACACACACACACACACACACACACACACACCAGCACTGTCACCAGAGCTCTCTCTCTCTCACACACACAAACACACACACACACACACACACAGACGCACCAGCACTGTCACTGGAGCTCTCTCACTCTCTCTCTCTCTCTCTCTCTCTCTCTCTCTCTCTCACACACACACACACACACACCAGCACTGTCACCAGAGCGCTCTCTCACACACACACATACACACACACCAGCACTGCTGCAGCAAGACACACACTAACATATACACCAGCACTACATGCAGCAAGACACACACACACCAGCACTCCTGCAGCAAGACACACACACACACACACACCAGCACTCCTGCAGCAAGACACATACACACACACCAGCACTCCTGCAGCAAGACACACACACACACACACACACACCAGCACTCCTGCAGCAAGACACACACACACCAGCACTCCTGCAGCAAGACACACACACACCAGCACTCCTGCAGCAAGACACAGACACTCATGCACAAACACATACACCAGCACGACTGCAGCAAGACACTCATACACGCACACATACACACACATGCACACCCACATACATACACACACGTACATGTTTATGCACACACACTCTCATGCATCTGCAGACAGACATGACAGACAAATATATACTGCACACAGACAGACAATTGCAAAGCACCACATGCAGGCACTATTCATTAGCACCCACACATGCAAAACACGTGCACAGAATAATGTGTAAATGCGTACACACTGTACACATGTACTATAACAGCATGCATTCCTGTGTGTATGCACAAATACATTGCCTGCCTACTTATGCCCTATTGAATCCTCAGACTGCTCATTCAGTGCACTGAATGCTCTCCTATTAAAAACACGAAAACAAGGTCGTTGCCAAAAATTGTGACACGCAGGAGAATTAGAACCTTGCTTTCTGCCTGAAACTACGCCTCTTTCAGGGTCTGGTAATTAATCCCAGAAACCAATTTGCCCATTGGATGCAGTTGCCCAGATGATAGGGCGATGCTGTCCAAGGTTTGACATCCCCCCAGCGGGCAGGGGAATGCAGGCCTGGGTCTGACGGGGGACGGAGTGCGGGAGGAAGCCAGCGGGTAATTGGCACTCATGCCCAGCTGTCAGTCCTTCATGCCAGGGAGCTTGTCACAGGACAGAGCAGTGCTGCCGCCTACTCCACTCATCTCCTCTCACTCTGCGGGCGGGCTTATTAAAGGTGCACGGTGTGCCACACGCTGGCACACTGTGTCAAGCTCTGGCAGACTTTCCCAACACTTTGGGACACTGTTTAAAACTCTGGCACTCTTTTGGCACAATTTGGGACACTGGTTAAAATTCTGGTACGCTTTTGCCACACTTTGGGAGACTGTTTAAAACTCTGGCACACATTGGCACACTGTTTAAAATTCTGGTATGCTTTTGCCACACCTTGGGAGACTGTTTAAAACTCTGGCACACTTTTAGCACACATTGGGACACTGTTTAAAACTTTGGAACACTTTTTGCACACTTTGGGACACTGTTTAAAACTCTGGCACACGTTTGGCACATTCAGACACAATTTGTTAAACCCTGGCAGATATTTGGCTCACTTTGGGAGTCTGTTCCAAGCTCTGGTACATTCAGGCACAATTTGTCAAACTCTGGCTTCCTTTGACACACTTTTGGCACACCTTTAGCACACATCGGGACACTGTGTCACACTTTAGGCCCACTTTGGGACACTATATCATACTTTGGACATACTTTGGCAGACTGTGGAACATCTTTGTACGCTGTGGAACACTTTAGCACACTTTGGCAAACAGTGGCACACTGTTGCCGTTCTCACTCTACCACCAGACCATCTCTGGTCTTGACAGCCATCTTGTACAGTCTAAGTAAACAAGCGACTTGTTATTGCATCAGTGCAGAAGCCACCTCGGGCCTGTTCTTGTGCCCCAAGGTAAAAACAGGTCCACTGCGTAGAGCCCTCAAAGATGTCTCAGAAAACTCCACAAAGACAATCCGCCATGACATTCTCTCCTGGATTATGAATTAATGTTCTCTTGTCGTCGGTAATTTTAAGTGCACACTAAATCAGCTCATTACTGATGAGAAAGAGTGTGTCCAATGGCTGGTGCAAAGGTCACAGCTTACATTAGTCACATGTGTGCCTGGTCATAATTCACATTTAATTCACTTGTACACATGGTGAGCGATGTGGCAGCTCAGCACAGGTGGAGGGTTAGACGCTCGGATTGGCAGCTAATTGTGGAAAAGTGCGGTGGACGTGGTCATGTGGGAATCCCGTATAGCGAACGTGCAGCTGCCCGTTAGCGACCCGTTGCTGATTGAACGTACCGCAATTAGACGCTACAGCTCTCTGCTATTGGACAACTGAGGCAAGGGCTGATGAGTGAGAGCTGCCAAAGGGACAGTTCGCTTACTTTTATTTTAATATTAGTTGCATTTTAGTACATGTACAGTTGTTTTTTATTGGCCCAGATGGTGCATGCACTGAAAGACGTTCTAGATATCTATAGCAACCTGTAGCCTAGTGGCTAAGGTACATGACTAGGATCTTGATGGTTAAAGCCCTGGTGTAGCCACGGTAAGATCCCTACAGCTGTCGGGCCCTTGAGCTAGGTGCTTAAGCCCATATTGTTCCTGGGGGGATTGTCCCCTGCTTAGTCTAGTCAACTTTATTCAGACGTTTTTTGATGGGAGCATTCATGGGTTTGTGATCTAAATTTAGAAAAAATATTCTCCAAGTAACTGCAAAGCCGTTTGTGCATCAATGATCTGGAGTTGGTACGTACTGTATTGTGATGCCAGGAAGGGCAATGGTGCACTGTCCCTTCAGCACCCCAGGTATTACAGCCAAATGGGAGATCTACAGGACCATGGACAGTAACAGCCCCACTCACAGGAGATCTACAGGACCACAGACATCTCCAGCCCCACTCACAGGAGATCTACAAGACCACAGACATCTCCAGCCCCACTCACAGGAGATCTACAGGACCACAGACATCTCCAGCCCCACTCACAGGAGATCTACAAGACCACAGACATCTCCAGCCCCACTCACAGGAGATCTACAAGACCACAGACATCTCCAGCCCCACTCACAGGAGATCTACAGGACCACAGACATCTCCAGCCCCACTCACAGGAGATCTACAGGACCACAGACATCTCCAGCCCCACTCACAGGAGATCTACAAGACCACAGACATCTCCAGCCCCACTCACAGGAGATCTACAGGACCACAGACATCTCCAGCCCCACTCACAGGAGATCTACAGGACCACAGACATCTCCAGCCCACTCACAGGAAGTAGATCTACAGAACCACAGACATCTCCAGCCCCACTCACAGGAGATCTACAGGACCACAGACATCTCCAGCCCACTCACAGGAAGTAGATCTACAGAACCACAGACATCTCCAGCCCCACTCACAGGAGATCTACAGGACCACAGACATCTCCAGCCCCACTCACAGGAGATCTACAGGACCACAGACATCTCCAGCCCCACTCACAGGAGATCTACAGGACCACAGACATCTCCAGCCCCACTCACTTAGGGCTATATTGCAAACAGTACATACACTTTGTAACTGATTTTTAACTCAAATTAAAGAGTGAATTGTTAGGCTCCTAATTGGTTGTGTTGACACCTGGCCACCAAAACTAACCATTTGAAAGATAATGAAGAATTCAAAGGCAAAGCGAATGATAACAAGGCAAACCTGCATTGTGTTGATAAACACAATTTTAACTAGCTAATTATAAGCCTATTAGTTAACCTCAGTCTTTTATTTGTTACAGCTTCTTATGTAGTTGTTTGCAGGATGGTGCAATAAGCACAGTATGAGCACACTGATTGTATTCTTCATGCCATTGCAAAGCTATTTCTGGCATCATGTGGTTCAAGATAAATAATCCATATTAAGATGAAAAGCACCTCATTAAGAAAGATGAACTGCTTGTTAAAATTATTCGATGGCAATTGGGGTCGGAACAAAAACCAGCAGACACAGGGGTACTCCAGGACCGAGTTTGGGAACCACTGCACTAGAGTACAGAGCCATAGAACATGCTCTATGCCTTTATAAGATGAGGCAAACTCATTGGTAAATATTCCTTCTTCCGGCAACCTGCTACTGAAATTCTGGGAGCTGAAGCTAATGGCAATCCAAGAGATGGTTGCTAGGTGAGATGACAGAGGTGGCCAATTTGATCTTCAGGAAACCACATCGTACAGGATTTTCCACCTCCTAAGCTTGTTCAGCCACATTGGCAAGAGATATGAGGAGTGAGGAGCTATAGCCAGTGTCTCAGGAAACAAACGTGTTAATAACAGAGGATGAGAGAAACCCCACAACACAAGAAATCTCACGGGGGGCCAGCCTATTCTAAGACCTGGCAGTCACGAAGCTCACCGCTGACACATCACTGAAGTATGAGCTAACAACACTAAACGTTTAATCAGACTGTGCTGGCCTCAATCAGAGATGTGTTTGGGCTGAGAAATTGATGATGAAGATTGTATTGTTCTGAATTTGTTAAGGCCTAAGCTTATTTTCATATTGGCTTAATTGTCCAATCAGTCAGAGAAGCAGTGAAGCAGCCTGTGGCAGGGCCTTGTCTGGCCATGCTAATCGCATAGCATTTGATTGCATTTCCCTGATGCGTTATTGAGGATATTACACTCTTCTTCCATATGATCTCTTCACAGCATTACAGGAAAACCACACATCTACGAGCATGTGATGTTGTTGTATTGGAGACAGGTTGACACCAGTGTTTCTGATGTTGAGTTATTCTACTCTGTTTTACCCAGCCGCCCTTACCCAAGTGGTGTAAATCTTTGTGTGACATAATCTTCTGCACCATATGGTAAAAATGCAAATGAGCGCAGCGCCTTGCGAGTTCTTCATCACCGTTTACTGTTCAGCGAATCGGCTTCGTCCCGTTTGTCTGCCTAACTTTGCGAACGTGGCGAGAGCCAGCAGTCACGTCTCATTTGTTCAGGAGCACGGCGGCGGAGGTGCTGCCAAAACAGACGCAGCTGGGGAGATATTTATTTTATTTTATTTATTTATTTCATTTTTTAGGGTTGGTGACTGATGCCAGAGTTTCCACAAACACAAACCTCAACAAGCTGTTCACACATTTGACCTGTTTTACATTCCGAGTAAATTCTCTAAACTCATCCCCTTTTTTTTCGTCACGAGCGAAATCCTCCTGCTCGTCCTATTCCAAAGACCCTCTGCTCGGGTTTGAAGAGGAATGTCCTTCAAATGCTTGCTGAACCGGCACCGCCACATAATTGCTCTCGTGTAGTTGATACTCTCGTTATATTTCCGCAGATTGTGGATACAGTGTGGCCAAAAATAAAAAACGTATTTACACCTCAGCTATCTCAAACGCCCCTCGCCCACTGAAAGGCATATTGCGGGGTAATTTCGGAGTTTGCTGCAGAAAGATTTATTCATCACTTTATTTTGTTTGGCTCATCGTGTTCTGTGGACACGCCCAGGGAATGTTCAGCCACTTTATGTTCTCTCTCGCTCTCTCTCTCGTTGGTGCGCTGCTATTTTTAACGGGGTCCTGGATTCATAAATAAACGTAAAGACAGTGGGATACAAAATAATCTTATCTGTCCCAGTTTCCGTGGGCTGCCCTAATATTTCACAGACCGAATTTTTGCAAATGAGTAATCAAACTGCTTTGATGAAATACGGCCGCGGAGGGGCCGAGTCCATTCCTCTTTTCTTCTACGAATAAAGATGTTTATTACCAGTGTGAATGAGGATCTGCGCTGCCCGTCTTCCGCTTTTCCCACAGAGCTAATCCCTGCAGGCCACTAATAATCCACTTATGGGAAAAGGTTGCAGTTGCTAATTATTTAAAGTCAGATTCTGCTAATTAATGATATGAAGCACGATGCCCATTATCACCTTAATAATATAAATACCATAATGGAATCTGATAATGGCGATCCAATGCACCGCCACTGTCTGTTTAGCCCATCTTACATGTTTTGTGCTAATATGCTGTAATTAGCTCATGTACAGTGTGTGGCTTTATTAATAGATTGATTTAGTCCCAAAGGAAGAGGATGGCTAATGTTTTCATGCAATATTGGCTCATAAATTCATTCATGGATGCTAAAAATATGCAGTGCGCATCACAGCATATTAAAGTGCATTTCAAAGGATATTGTTGTGCCTTTGAAAATCAAGCCTACTATATTTATATCAGTTAAAGCATTAATATTCCGCAGGCTTGCTGTGCTGTGTGCCACTGTGTGCACACATGTATTGGTGTAATCGTTCCTGTGGAAATTCTGTTTCTGTGGGAGTGTGAAGAAGGCGATCGTTAATTAATACAAAAAAATAAATATCAGCAGGAGTTGGTTTCTAAAACAAATTATAGCAACTGTAATTAATCTCAACAATGTTTAAAAAAGGCCATATATTTACACTCAAACATCTCTAAAAACAGTACCCATGTTTTCCTATATTTTATCATGTTTTTCGTCCCTGGTGAATTTCAGCTGATGTAGTTAGCAGGGAGCGGAAATGCAGAAGCAGGGAGCGGAAATGGAGAAGCCCGGAGCAGGAAAGCAGAAGCAGGGAGCGAAAACACAGAATCAGGGAGCAGAAATGGAGAAGCCAGGAGCGGGAAAGCAGAAGCAGGGAGCGGAAACACAGAATCAGGGAGCAGAAATGGAGAACCAAACACACAACTAATGCAAATTACCACAGGATTATCTGTCATTATTGCATGTCACAGGAAGTGACCCAGGAAGACAAACACGAATATAAACATATACCATTAAGCGAGGGCCAGGGCAAACTGCCATCACATAAACAATCAACAACCAAAAGGAAATATCATACTATATGTGAACTGAACATTCCCACATGTGACTGATTTTTCAATACAATGTTGGGTGTTCACGTGTAGTTTTTGCACATTTTTTTGCAAGGGTGAGCACAAGATCCTCCTGGACATGCTGGAGAGATTCAGAAAACGAGACGCTTCTCAAACTGTCCTTACCAAATCATCGACGGGAGTCCCCTTGGAGTCCTTAGCCCTCTTCTCATCTCTTTACGGACAATGATTTTGATTTGTCATTTCTGCTGATGGTTTCTGGGCCTGCGATGTGCTGATTGCTGCAGCTCTTCTCCCCTCTGATTCAGCGCTCAGATCTCTCTCAGGATGTCAGGCCGTGCTTTTTAACCGAGTCTCCCGGAGGAGGGGACTGCTGGTCTGACTGGGCCTGGCTGTGTTGTCTCTGGGCTTCCCGGAGGAAAATCATGTATTGTCATCCTTCGTCACTCCTGGCAGAGCTCTGATTGCAGTTTTACATGGAGCTCAATGCCCTGGCGTTAGATTAGAGTGCAATCAGGGCCAGGGCTTGTCATCGCCTCCATCAGTCATTAGATCCCACATCTCTGAGTGAGCTGTGCACTCTGTGCACTCCGTTCAGCTCACAGCTCCACTGTGGCCAAACACGTCCGAATGAGCTGGCTTCTGTTGAGCTGTTGCTCCACACACATACACACACACATACATACACACGCGTGCACACACACACATACACACACACACATGTGCACACACATGTGCACACACCACTCACACACACACATACATACACACGCGTGCACACACACACATACACACACACAGGCACACACACACCACTCACACACACACACCCACACAAACACGTGCACACATCACACACACACATGCACACACCACACACGCACACATGCACACCACACATATACACACACACATGCACACACTACACACACACGTGCACACACAGATGCACACACCACATACATACACACGCATGCACACACCACACACACCTGCATGTACAAAAACACATGTGCACTTAATAAATGAAGTCCATAAAGAATGATATAGTTTTGGTTTAACACCTGGTTTATTTGATTGTTTCTCAGTTTCCATCTACCCAAATACACTAAGATGCTAATAACAATTATTAGCCAATAAATTACAATATGAAATGAACAAATGAAATAAATCACAGTGAGTTATCATACAGGGTGAAATGAACACACATGTGTAAATCTGTTTGCTTTGAAGTTCAGCCATTCATTTTTTCCCAGTTACCTTGGAAACTAACTATATTTAATGGGGTTCAATCTCTGGCACTTCTGGATTATACGACATTGTCTTTCAAAAGCGCTGATTAAGCCAAATACTATCGTTATGTAGCAAATATAAAAAGAGAGATGCAGCACTTTTAATCTCTCAGATATGTGCAGCATGTATTTAAGGAATGTGCATATATGATTCACAATTACAATACTGCTTGGATGAACGCTATGGCTAGCAGCTCCACAGGGAATTGCACAATTGCCGATTGTGTTGCCAGGCTATAGAAGGGTTCAGTCAGTTGGAGTTATATGTTCATCGCTCTCTAGTAACCCCTAGAGATTGGTTGATTGGGTGCCCAAGGGTTAGACTATTTAATGTATAAAGACATTGATGCCAATAGACACCTATGGGGGCGGGGGGATAAATTCCACCACACAGGGCACCAGGAAGTATAACAGTGTCACTCACTGCACATGCTCAGTTGTGTCCTTGGTCACATGACTGGTCACATGCACACTGAGGAAGATGCAGCATAACAAAGTGCAAGTGAATCAATGAAAAGGTCAGGTGAAAAGAGCATTTTGGGGGAAATAAAAACATCTAGGGACCTCAAGAATATGTACATACGATTGAACATACGTACAAGCAGAAATTTCCTGTCAAACATCAACGGAGTCCAATGGCAAAATAGGCTTTTTAATAAAAAAATATAGGTATCACTAGTGGGTGACATCATAGAAATTTGGCGAAACTGAAAGCTGGCTCCATGGCCCATGAACTGCATTCTAAAGCTGGTCTTCCTCTGACTCCACTTAGTGCTGTGAAAAGAGGCAGCTGGCGACACCTCATGTTTTGGAGGAGAACTGTGGCTGTCTCCATTCTGCAGCTGTGGCTGCAGACGATTAGACTCCAAACAGATCAGACGTTTTATCACTTGAACATGTGTACATATGTGACATGATGAATAATAATTAGGAGTGAGTAATGCAGCTCACCAGGGTCTCTCATTGGTAACACCAGATGGATGTGTCAGAGGTTCGGAGGCTCTCTTATGCGGAGGGAGGGGATTGTCTCCGAGTCGTACCCGGCTCCAGAGCCGGTTATCTGCTTCCTTCGGAATTAAGAGAACAAAAAGGCCTTTGGTGCAGCACTGAAGGTCACCTCTGTCTCATAAAGGATTGTGACAATGGGAAATTAGCAAAGGCCTGATATATTCAGGATTCATTCTCATTCCATTACCGGCAGTCGGACAGAATCAGGAAAAGTGCCAATTCAAACAATGAAATTTATGTTTCAGGATAGTGAAGCGTTACTTTGCACCATCAATCATTCATTTGAATGTCCCTTTATTTTTGCCTCATGAAGTTTTAGTTTTAAACGAGATTGTAAAACAAAAAAAAAGGCACTAAAATCCTCTTCAGACCGAACCATGCAGCACATTAAAAGTAATTGCTTTCTTAGCAAGAAAAATTCTCTTCAAGCTCAAATGCATAGACACTCACTCAATTCTGCAGAACTTGCGAGGAAAAAAAGGTTTAGTTTCGTAAACATTTAATAGTATTAAATTGTAGGTATCCATCACTTTAGAGCTAACATAGTGCACCCTTCTCTAATTTATGAGCTTTTATATGGATTTAGACAATCAAATATATCTTAATGACTGTAGTATTTTAAATAAACTTAACAATAGCAATCAGTAAATAGTAATCACTGTTAAGAGTGGAATATATCATACATCTTTCAACAAACAACAGTTATTTAGCTTCCATTATTTAACATACTCCAGTTACCAAGAGTTAAGAATTTTTGACACTGTAGTTAATGGGCTGTTTGCACGAATATACAAAAAGCATCGGATAGCATAACTGCCACCCTGAACACCACACACTGCGACAATTGACAAATATGTTACAGCCAAAAAACATTTCCACTTTGCTTCTATGACACTGTGAACATAAATTGTGCTAATATATCAGTCACTTCAAGTGAGTCCACAGAATGTTAGGAATTGAAGTGGTGACCAGAATGTTTTTTTTTTTTCAGAATGCAGAAGTCCTAAAATCAAGTAGCCCATTGAAAACAAATATTCAAATGTCCATAAATTTTACATGAAAAGTCTATAAAACAGTGAAGGTATGAACAGTAAACAGGTTGCATTATTTACAGTGAAGCACCACAATACAGCCTGCCAGCTTACTGCATTAGATTAGTTATTTTTTGTTTTTATATGGTAAACCCAGTTTCCAATATTTTACCGTAACATGTGTTCTGTTTTACAGGGGCATTTTCATACACATCAGTGAGAGCAGGATAGATGGACACAAATGGGCCAGTGTCAGCTCAAGCGCTTGACAGCGGAATCGTACGCACCTGATAGCATTTTAGAAGCTCACACCTCTTGGGTGGAGCGCACCTGATAGCAGTTTAGCCATGCTCCCAGCTCAGTGTGCTGATTGGCTAATGTGACGAATGGGGCATATGGGATACGAGTCCTCCAGCTGAGGGCAGCAGTGTTGGGTAGCGGTTAGGGAACTGGACTCAATGGCTGTGGGTCCATTCCCAGTTGGGGCGTTGCCATAGTAGCGGTGAGCCAGGTGCTTGGTGCGTAACCTGAATTGCTCCTGTAAAGAAACCTCCATCTGTATAGACGGATTGTTGGCGTACTCTGTGTAAGTGACTTTGGTACGAGGGCATCTGCTGGACTGCAATGCAATTTTATTGACTGACTGCGTATAGACGGGCCTGTGTGGATTTCTGTTGGTGCGTTTGCGTGTGCATGTGTGAGCGTGCTCATTGGCCTGTTGAAATGAATGCTGGGTCTGAGCCATGGTTTAGACAAAGTCATCTGAGGGACAGACATGCCTTCTGGGGGGTTGAGTTCCAGGTCATATGCCAGAGAACTACAATTCAACAGTACTTGTATTCTCAAGCACTATATTACCACACATCTGTTGCAATGTTTTTAGATGAAAAAATACACATTTCAAACAGTGACTTAATAGATGATATAGACTGCCTTAAGATGACAGAGTAATTGAAATCTTAGAAAATATGACAATAAAATCTTCAAGCAGCATGTCGCTGATTCACAGATGAAGAAAACATTAAATCGAAGGATCGATTATATTAACACATCTAAGGATAGACTTTGAATGCAGTTATTCAGCCTGGAACCTTGAAAAAGGTCATTGCAACAACAGAAAAAAAAAAAAACAACAGAGGGAAGCCATGCATGTTTGATGTGGGAGCTGTTGTATGTATGTACTTAGGTATTTACCCTGCATTTATAGATTTGCATATTGTATTAACACTGTGTAAAAAATGTTGATTTATGTTTTCCAATACACACATGGTGCAGAACACATTTCGGCAACAATTTACTTTATTTGAAATTATATTTGATATGAAGTGATAAATAAAAGTTGTTTTTATACTTGCTTACTAAAACCAGCCAAGGGGTTCAGAATGAAGAAAACGTCAATATCCTCATGAGTTTTTTTCACATAATTGATGACATGTTGAAGAAATGTAGCAGTGAAAATATAAAACAAAAATACATGTATTTAGATTTTATTGAATGTCCCGTATAGTACACGTTTCAGCATAGTACAGTATATGGTTCTGGACATTAAGTTCAGAGCATCATGTCCCCTAAAAGGGACACGATAGGGCAGAGGAAATCTGAATAAATTGAGGGTTTTGTCGATAATAAACTGCAGTAAGACAGGAGTGGATTGGTGAGGGGTCAGATCCACCAGCCTGCATGTCATGGAAGCATTGATGCTTGTCCTACATTCTGCCAATCAAGGTTGAATTTGACCTTGGTGTTATGAAGGAGCAGCACAGAAGGAATGTACGTCCATAATAAAGCAACACCTACTAATATGCATAATATACTACTACTACTGTTACTACTACCACTACTACTACTACTACTACTACTACTACTACTACTACTACTACTACTACTACTGTTACTACTACTACTACTACTACTACTACTACTACTACTACTACTAATAATAATAATAATAATAATAATAATAATGTCCAGCACGTTTTCATACAGGGAACTCTAAACATTTCCAGTACAATGCACACATTTTATAAATATATGGTTGAACATTGACAAATTAAAGCAATAACAGTATATCTACACTATAAACATCATTATAACAGGGGCAAAATAGGGGCAAATATGAAATATCGAGAATTTACTCATTTTCAGGTCATAGTAATAATTTCAAATACCAGGTTGACAAAATCCTTTGAAATACATGAATTAAACATCTGGCAACTGGCTATGATATGGATTGGACAGGGTGGACAGGAAAATGATAAATTATATCGCAAAAACCCGTCCCACCAGAATTCTGCTATTTCCGTATGCAAATTTGTCCTACCTACTTAGCATTCCTTCCTGGAGAATATTGTATACGATGTCCGTCCGGGGAAATCATGGAATTCCACTGGGACCTTGGGTCTATATGCTGTAGCACAAAATGAGCTTCTTTGCGGCAATTTCAGTTTCTCTAAGTTTTTGAACCTTGCCAATGGAATTAGAAACACACAGCACAATAATAATGGACAACAATTTACCTCTCTTCACAGAGAATTCACAATGCATCAAAGGCATTGGAAAAGGCATAACACTGCCAGTACATGCAGAACTATGAACGCTTTGAAATATTAATGTATTTTTATATATTCATAATTTTTTTATACAATTTAATGATGCTGTCATGCCATGGACTATATTCTGTAGTATTCTCAAAGAATAACAAGCTTGATGTGTATAGTCCTTCTGAAACAGTTATGACTAATTCATAGTCATGCAGTCACAGGTCTTTATGGTAGCAAATAACATTACATTGCAACATACCATTTACAAATGATTCTAACATTCATTACATTACAGTTGTTTAGCTGACACTTTTATCCAAAGCGGCTTACAGTATCTTGTTAAAGCCTTATTAAAGGGCCCAACAGCTGGTCTTATTGTGGCTACACTGGGGCTTGAACCACTAACCTTCCAGGTCCCAGTCAAGCACCTTAGCCACTTTAGCCACGGCATAAACACTGAAAGCAGCTATTATGCAAGTGTTTTTGGATAGTTGTTTGTGCAGCATTTTCACGACTGTGATCCTCATGGCAGCATGTGTATTGTTTTGTATGGTTACAATCCATTATGTAGTTATGTAGAGCTAATTTCTATAATGTCATTTCTATCATTAATTTCTATAATTAAATAATTATAACTATGAAATGGGCTAAATATTTAAAGTAGCAATCTACAATTTCCTTGGTTTTGGTGGATTTAGCGGCTGGAAGTCTATTCTATATTTCTGTTCCCATAATTCCACAGCAGCATGGTTTGCCTTAGATAGATACAGATAACAACAACAACAACCCCAAAAACAGAAGACAGAGGCAGAAAATAACTGAAGAGAGACAATAAGCGATGTTGTTGGACACAGTAATATTGTAATACGTGGGCGACATGGCTCAGGCAGTAAGAGCAGTCGTCTGGCAGTCGGGGGGTTGCCGGTTCGATCCCCCGCCCGGGCTGTGTGGAAGTGTCCCTGAGCAAGACACCTAACCCCCAAATGCTCCTGACGAGCTGGTCGGGGCCTTGCATGGCAGCCAATCGCTGTCGGTGTGTGAGTGTGTGTATGAATGGGTGAATGAGAAGCATCAATTGTACAGCGCCTTGGATAAAGGCGCTATATAAATGCTGACCATTTACCATTCAATACAAAGACAACTGTGCTTGAACTCCTCCTCCTTTGTCAGGGTATGTATGCCATTCAAAATCTCCTGCTGGAGTTTGACTAAACATTGACTACACATCTCCACACATGCAACACTCATTTCTTCCATAGGTTTCCGTGCGTACATTTAATTCCCCCCAGTTCTGGCCCCCTTGTTCCCTGGACTCTTCTTTGGGTTTTGTGGATATCTGTACCTCTGCCTTGTTTGGACTGACCTGCTGGTTTTTGAACTTTGCCTGTTTTGGATTACGCTCTGTCTGCCCCTTCATCTGCCTTCATTATACCTGCCATTTTTTCCACACCCCTGTGTCTGCTTCTGGTTCCTCTGTCCCTGCACCGTGACAGTTCTCTGCAGTTTCCTCCCGCAGTGTAAAGACATGCAGGTCAGGCTAATTGTAAACTGCCTGTAGGTATGAGTGTGTGTGTGAATGGTGTGTCGGCCCTGTGATAGATTGCCGACCTGTTCAGGGTGTATTACTGTCTCTCGCCCAGTGCATGCTGGGATAGGCTCTGACAGGAATAAACAGGTTTGATAATGAATAGATGGATGGATATGTAAGGTATTTGTCATACATTGTATCTTATCTAGATTATATTTTATATATTATATATTGTCCATACTGTATGTAGTATTTTGTTTGTTGGTTGTTTGTTGTTTTATTCCTGTTGTTTCAGTACTGTATACAGTATATCAGCCATAATTAAATTAGTTAGTTTGACCTCAGATTATCCCAACACTATATGGCATTAATTTCCAACAAAAAAAGGTATTCTTTTTTGCTTATTACGCATATTTCTGAAGAATGTCTTTTTGTTTTACACATTTATAAGTCAAAGTTATTCCTTTTATTGATCAATTCATGTGCTTAGTAAGTCCAACTAATAAAGGAGCCCATATTAAAGTACCTAGCTATGGGCTTCATACATTATGAAAATACATTGCAAGCTCGTCATGGATATGAATATTAATTATAAGATCAACTTCTGAAAATTTTCCGAGAACATTTTTGGGTATCCTTTAAACTTAAAATAACTCAAATCTAAATTATGTATACCAGCCCAAAAGCAAATGCTACGCCATGCCAATGTTCATCTTAATCCTGAAGTACAGTATACTTTATTTCACATGCACCCATTATTTTAACTCACAAAAGTAAAATATAACCAAAAAAGTGAAAAATTATCAATGGTATTAGACATTTTAAATGGGAATGAGATTTAATAAGGCAAAATTTGGAAAGAGTCCAGTTGTCCAACGTCCTCCAACTGTATACTATTTAGTATGCAACATACAGGATCCCCCCAAAAAATCCTCCATACTATTTTCGAACCATACTGTAGAAGTGTCGCAAGACATCCTGCAAGACATGTGCCGTTGTTGCATGTCATAATTAGGGGACCAAAATGTTTGCTTACTTCATACTAAGTATACTCCTGAGGAGTATAACCTGGAAATATCATATAATATAATATCATATGGGGATTTTAAGTACACTACATTTTCAGAAAATGGGCAGAGTATGCCTACTGAAACAACTTTCTCATCAAGTGTACATCCAGAATTCTCAATAACATTGAAGAGCGCTGATTCGGACGCACCTCCGACACAGTAAAATCTCCAGTGTGTGACTGATCATATACTATACACTCTCCCTCAGAAAGTGGAACAAATCCTGAAGCTCTTCTCCCACTGAGATGGCTGAAAACTGACAGGAGAGAAGTGATGGCGGAGTGAATAAGCCTTCAAAGTGTGGCACTCCGTGGACAGAAAAGACGACAAAATCAATGTTTGAGCTTCAGCTAGGCTAACAGTGCACAAGTTAGATAAAATATATGCGCAAATATAGAGAACTAAAGCAAGACGGACAGCTGAAGCTGTTCATGGAAATTGCAGTTTCCAGTGCCCCTTAACAAGTCAAACTAATGAGATTAGAAAAAATACATAGAAAGTGAAACAGATTGATTTAAGCCAATCAAAACGCTCTGCCCTCTGGACGTGAGTCACAGCAGAGAGCTTTCATTAAAACACAAACGATAAACATGACGAGGAGCGGGGATCTTCACTGTCACTTTCACATGTCATAATCCCAGAAAGCATGCCATGGGTTCACGTTTGAAAGTGTTTTCTTTTGCTTCTCTTCTCCCCCTCTCCCCCTTTTTTGACTTTGGTTTGGTTCCTTTCTCTTGGTTATGGGTTGTTTTTGGGTTACTGCAAAGTGATTAAGACTGCATGATCAATAAAAACTGGTCTCTCTTTCTCTTTCTCTTTCTATTGCTATCTCTCTCTCTCCCTCTCTCACTCTCTCTCTCCCTCTCACTCTCTCCCTCTCTATTTTTTCTATCTCTTTTCTCTCTCTCTCCCTCTCACTCTCTCTCCCTCTCCCTCTCTTTCTCCCTCTCTCTCCCACCCTCTCTCTCTCCCTCTCTCTCCCTCCCCCTCTCTCTCCCTCTCCCTCCCTCTCTCTCTCACTCTCTCTCTCCCTCTCTCCCCCCTCTCTCTCTCTCTCTCTCTCTCTCTCTCTCTCTCTCTCTCTCTCTCTCTCAGGGTTGGTGCATAATTAAAGTGGCTGCAGTGGTCTGTCACAGTCCAGCTGGCCCTGTAAGTTAGGAAAGGTCAGCAAGGGTTCACTGTATTATTTTTACTGAGTGCGGGTCTGCCTTGGCCCCTGGGGCTCCCACACCCCACCCCCACCCCACCCCACACAGCAGAGGGGTGAATCTGCCCAGGGTGCCCCCTGTGCCTCCCGATCCCATCACAGCAGGGCCAGGAGGGCAGCCTGACCCACAGCCCTGCTGGTCTGCCTCTTCCCTTTAGCGTTGGGGCTGACTTCACACTCTCAGAAATAAAGTGACAGTGGAAGTACATTCTTGTTCTCCAAAGATCAGATTTCCCAAATGTACCCTGAGAGTACAGTAATGTTCTCTTTGGGTACAATTTAGTATGTTTTCGAGGCAAAAGATGAATAAGTGAATTATAAACGGATGTTATTCACGGTATCTGACTGCGTCGGTTTAGGCGGACAACTCCAACGACATTACCCCGCTAACTCAGACTCTCAGACTCATGCCCCGGAGGTCCTAATTGTTTCCCCTATAATCCATTAGCGCAGTTTGACATGGGGGGACCTATCAGACCAGCCCGTCGCCCGGACATTTCCTGCCCCCGCACGTCTTCAGAGGCCCCTTAGCATCCCACATTCTGACGCGCGGCAAAACACCGCGACTCTCCCAGCGTCTAAGGGCTTTTTAACTCGGCGCGGTGGCCCCCATAAACAAAGCAATTATGACACATCTTCAGTTCTCTTCCAGGGAAATGTGACCCAGGAGAGGAGCACTTCATAAGCCCAGGAAGACTGAGGAATGCTAGCATGTGACGCTCCATCTACAGCCCTCCCTCCTGGCACCCTGGAGCTGTGGCGCGTAATCACTAAATTATTAACAACTGGATTAAAACTTAATGAGCTATTTTTTTTAAGGTGCAGTAAAAGCACCGGTAAGGGCAGCAGAACATTTCTACCATTGAGAAAAACACAATTTCCCATTCTCAACCTGGCTTTATTAATCAGTGTGAAACATAAACTTCAATCAATAGGCATTTATTTGCCTATTAAAGTTGAGTAATGCAGATATTGTGCAAGGCAAAAGGTAGAAGAAAAATGTAGATTGCACACTTGACAAAATACACACATACACACACACGCACACACGTCTCACGCACAAACTCACATTAGGATACCAGACGATTTCTACTTTTGAGGAAAACACAATTTCCCCTTTTGAACCTGGTTTTATTAATCATGAAGTACTATAGAAAACATAAACTTTTTATTTACCTGTAAAATAACCAACCATTTACTGACCTATAAAAATTAAGTTATGCAAATATTAGCAGAGCAATGTACAATGCAATATAGAGGGGAAATGTTGACTACACACCTGAATTAAGAGCCCCCCTTTCCCCCAAACACACCCACACACACGCACACACCATAGGGACATAGTGGCACAGCGGAAAGCCAAATGGCTAGACATAAGCACCAAATGTTCTCAAGTGTGTGCCAAGGATGATTCAATGACTACAGAGATTTTATAGAGAAGCTTGGACAAAAATAGTCACAGGAGAAGCTTTCCAGTTCATGGACATTTATTAAATGGACATTCTAATTAAATGGAAAGCCAAATGTTAGCCAAGATGTGACCTGTGCTATATTGAAATGTTTAGAATAGTTTTGTTCATTTTTCAAACAACTTTTTTAGTGATGAAGCCGGGCTTTTTATGGTCTTTTGTTATAACATGGCCAAAATCTCCAGAAACTGTCTGTAGACTCTTGCATGCTTCACTTCTTCAGAACAAGGCTGATTTGGCCAGATAAGATTAAATTTCACTTGGGTTTTCCTTCAGAGTAAAAGTCAAACCTTGCTGTGCCAGTACATCCTGCAAGATTAGGGCAGACCAATTTAAGAGCAGCTGTCAAAGTATAACAAATGAACAAATGTGGGTGATGAAATCTGGCTTGGCGAAGGTGTAAAAAAAAACATTTGCACAACGTTGCTGCAAGGTTGAGGCAATATTATAACACTGACAAAACATTTCAGTAACACTGTGACAATTTTAGTTTTTGCTGCACTGAAAAAAAGTGCAAGAACATTGTACCTATAGGGGTACAATGGCTTGTCACTGGGGCAGTACCCTCAAAGGTACACCTGTTGCACCCGATTGGTGTTCTAAGGTACAATATGACCCTGTGAGGGAGCAGTGGTTTCCAAATATTTTTTTCTGAAAGTCTCAGGGACTCGAAAACATGGTAAGGTCAACAGCATTTCATTATGACTAACTGTACCCTGAAAGGGCAGTAACGTTCTCTTTGGGTACAAATGAGTACGTTTCCCAGCAAAAAAGGCACGCATTTACGTACCTATAGGGTACCACCCCAGCATCAAGGATTTGTACCTTTTTAGGCACTTTTCATACCTTTATTTCTGAGAGTATAGGGATTGGTGCTGGTGCATGGACCGGTGTTTTTGAAGCGTGGCCTTAGAAACAAAAATAGGCCCCTACCATCCCACTTTTCCTGACCGTGCAGGCTTTTATTTCCTCTAGCCACTCCGCACCTAAGTGCTTTCCCTGCTTCTGTACTCCATCCATATGTGAGCAGCCATCTCCTGGCAGGAGCACGCGGGATCAAGCGGCATATGTTTGCGCCCGGGCGGGGGGCCTGAGCGAAAGGCCATCCGCAGACCTTTAGCTATAGTCTAGCTAAACACCTCCCTTTACTGTACACATTCAGCCAAGAGCGGCTCGTGGAAAGAGCTCCGGAAGGATCCCACTCGCTGAGGGCGGCGTCAGTGACGCACGCGATCGGACCGCCTCGAGAGCGAGGCAGACGCGGAGAGACACTGAGAGACATAGAGAGACATAGAGAGACATGGAGAGACACTGAGAGACATAGAGAGACACTGAGAGACAGGGAGAGACATAGAGAGACACTGAGAGACAGGGAGAGACATGGACAGACACTGAGAGACAGGGAGAGACACTGAGAGACAGGGAGAGACAGGGAGAGACACAGAGAGACACAGAGAGACACTGAGAGACAGGGAGAGACACTGAGAGACACTGAGAGACAGGGAGAGACACTGAGAGACAGGGAGAGACACTGAGAGACAGGGAGAGACAGGGAGAGACACAGAGAGACACAGAGAGACACTGAGAGACAGGGAGAGACACTGAGAGACACAGAGAGACACTGAGAGACACTGAGAGACAGGGAGAGACACGGAGAGACACTGAGAGACAGGGAGAGACACTGAGAGACACTGAGAGACAGGGAGAGACACTGAGAGACAGGGAGAGACACTGAGAGACATAGAGAGGCACGAAGAGACATAGAGAGACAGGGAGAGACACTGAGAGACAGGGAGAGACAGGGAGAGACACGGAGAGACACAGAGAGACACTGAGAGACACTGAGAGACAGGGAGAGACACGGAGAGACACTGAGAGACAGGGAGAGACTCTGAGAGACACTGAGAGACAGGGAGAGACACGGAGAGACACTGAGAGACAGGGAGAGACACTGAGAGACAGGGAGAGACAGGGAGAGACACAGAGAGACACTGAGAGACAGGGAGAGACACTGAGAGACACTGAGAGACAGGGAGAGACACTGAGAGACAGGGAGAGACAGGGAGAGACACAGAGAGACACAGAGAGACACTGAGAGACAGGGAGAGACACTGAGAGACACTGAGAGACAGGGAGAGACACTGAGAGACAGGGAGAGACAGGGAGAGAAACAGAGAGACACTGAGAGACAGGGAGAGACACAGAGAGACACTGAGAGACACAGAGAGACACAGAGAGACAGAGACACGGCTCAGGCACGGCTGGTCCAAAAGGTCAAGCTGTAATCGGTGCAGACGAGGATGTTTATTCATGAGCGCCAGGGAGGACTCGGCCTTAATCTGCGTGAGAAGCACCGTGCGGGCGAGCGAGAAGAGTCCTGTGGGCTTATACCACCGCTCGGACTCTCAAACCGGAACAATTAGTCACAGAAACAAAGGCGGAGGGATTTTATTGTTCATTATACTGTGTTTTTGTCTATGTCTGCATCGTACAGAATAATGAGATTGAGATTGAAGCTGTGTCTCTTTTTGCGAGTAGCCTTCTTCATTGGCAGCACTAAAAGCTGAGGAAACTTCAGACGGAAATGAACACTGAGTTATATTGTGAGCATTTGTGTTCCGCATCTAAGATCAGTGTTACTGATGCAGTGACAGTTGAATGCTTAGCTAGATGCATAGTTAAGAAAAAGAACATCTATATACGTATATATATATATATTTTTTTTTTTTTCAACGATAATTTTTTCTGCTTACCTTGCCAACAAACATCATTACACCAGTGATCACCAAGGCCTGCTGCTGGTTTTCCACCCTCAGATGTGTTTTTGCTGAACATTCTTCCTGATCAGGAGAACATACCTAGCCAGATTTTCTAAAAGCTTAACTAGCTCTATGGCTCCCCAAACCACAAACCATCAAAACACTTAAAGACAGATTACCTGCTCCCCTGCTGATGGATGCATTGGATCATGAGATAAGCCACCTTCAAAGGATTAATGTTTTTGATGATTTTTGTTTGAGACGTGCCTCGGAAGGACAGATGGGCAACTGCCATCTTGGCAGGCAGCTGGTCTGAACCTGAGACTCGGCCTAAATATTCATAACTGAACTCCATTTCCATGTGGGCTGAGTACTGCGATCTGTCCACACACTGCCTGCCTCGCTTCAGCTGCTCAATGGGATGTCCTGAGGCCTTTATGAAAAAACAACATTACTGAGTTAGCTGGCTAACTCCACTGACTAAAACCCTTTTTAAAAAAAACATAGCTTTTTTTGCCAAGTCCTGGGGACACACACTGTAACACAAAGGATGTAGTAGTGAGGAAATACTACTACTTCTACTACTACTACTAATAATAATAATAATAGTAATAATTCATGGTATCCCATCACTAGATCACAATCGCTCATCTGTCATATAGCTTCACATAGTGTTGTGCTTTTTGAACTGTCAACCCGCTCATGCACTGCAGGCCTGTGTTTGGCTCAACATCCTCAAATGAACCAGCACAAGCAAAAACATCATGAATATCCAAAGAGCTCAAGGGGAACCGCGTATCCAAACCAAAGCTGTAAAAGTGAGATCGCAGAAGGTGTCTTTAGAGCTTATCCCTACACTGTAAAATGTAGTGTTAAATCGATTCAGTACGAGTTATAAATTAACAGAGTATGCACAACCCCTGTCACACTGGATTGGATTAACACTGGACAGTTCACTGTGTATATCTTTGTGAGGGAAAGCCTGTACCCATCTAATAACAGTCGGCATTTATCTGTATCTAACGTCATTATTATCACCATTAGGGCTCCATCACCGGAAAACACTAACTATTCTGTATACTGTATCAACCAGTTTTCAGACTGTGAGCTCCTCTGTCTCTTACCGAAGGTTGTCAGCTCCACTCTCCTCTCTGACGAATGAATGAACAGGAGAAAATGTCAGGTCAAAAGGTCAACAGTATGTGTATGGGAACATGCTCCTGACTGGGAAACGACAGCTCTTCCAATGCACCCCACACAGTGCCCTTCTAAGGCGGAACAAAAATATTCAGCTGGTGCTTTTATCCAAAGTGATTTTCTTAGACAGTTGATTAAACTAAGAAGGGGACAATACTCCCAGGAGTAATGTGGGCTTCAGGGCCTGGCTAAAGGGCCCAACAACTATTTTTGATAGTTGTTGGTATTATTTTGATATTTTTATTGAATGTATTGTATGTAGTGCAGGTTTCAGCACAGGGGAATGTAGTGCAGGTTTCAGCATAGGGGAATGTAGTGCAGATTCAGCATAGGGGAATGTAGTGCAGATTCAGCATAGGGGAATGTAGTGCATGTTTCAGCATAGGGGAATGTAGTGCATGTTTCAGCATAGGGGAATGTAGTACAGGTTTCAGCATAGGGGAATGTAGTGCAGGTTTCAGCATAGGGGAATGTAGTGCAGGTTTCAGCATAGGGGAATGCAGTGCAGGTTTCAGCATAGGGGAATGCAGTGCAGGTTTCAGCATAGGGGAATGTAGTGCAGGTTTCAGCATAGGGGAATGTAGTGCAGGTTTCAGCATAGGGGAATGCAGTGCAGGTTTCAGCATAGGGGAATGTAGTGCAGGTTTCAGCATAGGGGAATGTAGTGCAGGTTTCAGCATAGGGGAATGTAGTGCAGGTTTCAGCATAGGGGAATGTAGTGCAGGTTTCAGCATAGGGGAATGTAGTGCAGGTTTCAGCATAGGGGAATGTAGTGTAGGTTTCAGCATAGGGGAATGTAGTGCAGGTTTCAGCACAGTGGAATGTAGTGCAGGTTTCAGCATAGGGGAATGTAGTGCAGGTTTCAGCATAGGGGAATGTAGTGCAGGTTTCAGCACAGGGGAATGTAGTGCAGGTTTCAGCACAGGGGAATGTAGTGCAGGTTTCAGCATAGGGGAATGTAGTGCAGGTTTCAGCATAGGGGAATGTAGTGCAGGTTTCAGCATAGGGGAATGTAGTGCAGGTTTCAGCATAGGGGAATGTAGTGCATGGTTCCTGAGATGAAGAGCAGAACCTCGTGTCCCCTACAGGGGGAAGACAGAGAGGAATGGCTCCATCTCAGGGGGGACAGCGGCTGTGATAGTGCGGAGTAGGTGGACGACCTTCAGGATGTCTGGAGATGAATATGAACCAGAGGCAGCCTCCTGGGCTCCCGCTAATCACATAAGGGGTGAGGTTCACGGTTAGTTTTTCTTCAGTGGAACTCCAACGCTGAAAAGTAATATCACTGAATATACAGTGACTGCAATATCTGGCACGCATTGCAAATATGTACATTCTAACTATACGGGTTGGCCTATGTTACAATGGATTGTTTTATATTTAGTATGTGTGTATTATATTATTGCAGTGCACCTGACATTTTTATGAAATGCATTTTAAGCCAATTTCATATCTATTCACATGCACACTGACAACACAAAATGTACATTTAGTTTCTATTTTGGAATGTTAGTGAAAAATAAAACCACCTCTCATGGAGGTAAATTCACGTCAAGTTGAAAAATAATAAAAAAATTACTGTTTCTAAAAGTTTATCCATTCTTAACCAACAGCCTACTAATGTGTGTTAAACTACTGTTTGGGAGGCAGGGTTCTACAAACGCTTTATTCATTTATTTTTTTCTTCAAAATTGTATGTCAATCTTCTAGAACTCCATTGCTTTCAGTTACCAGTCATGATTGTGACATCAGTATTAGATAGAATGTTCAGTGAAGAATGCTCAGTTCAATGTTCAGATATTCTAATCACACATATTTGTCATCTTACAACTTCAAGGGTTAAAGGCTGCTTTTAGTATTAATCACAACTCCTTCATGTTGCAGATCTGTTCGCCATGGTTGCGGATGCAGTGCACATGTTATGTCATAATTTTAATTCAGTCATGATAGAGCTGCACATCCAACTGCAATCTTCACTTAGGGAGTGACACTGACGATGTTACAACAGTTAAACTGTCATTTATTTGGTTAGTACAGCTTGAGAGGAGCAGTGCTGTCAAACAACCCAAAGATGGCACGTGTGTGTCTTTTTGCTGTTTCTTTTAAATTGCCTTTAGGCTTAAAACGGCATTTAATGAAACGGATAAATGAAGAAAATGACTGTTTTTCCCCTAGCATTGACACTGGAGCAAAACACAGAGTACCGCTTCGCAACCAAAGTAATCATCACTTCCCTTAATTAACATTAAACATGGAAACAGGAAACAGGATAAGCCTTATTCTCAGCGAGAGCACATTTAGTATGTAAATAACATAGTCAGCCAAAAGTGATGTAACTCTACTACCCTTTAGGACTCCGCTAACTGCACTTGAGGGAAGAGAGAGTTAATAACATGGTGGCAAACGCCGACTTCATCGGCTCAATACTGGGCAGCATTCTGTGTAACTCATAATCCTGTTTTTCTCTGAAGACCTACAATAAAACATGGCTTGATTGCTATAGAGCATGCGTGCGTTTTTCCAAACCCTCTGGTAATGTATAATATTGCTGAGATTACCTCCCACACGTTTGCTAAATTCTGCACTAGTGTCTCTATTCTTTTCTCTTTTCCCTACATGGTAAATTGTCTTGCGGAAGCATAGTGTAACCTGGGGACCTCTACTGCAGTTGTATAATCTTTCTAAACAATGGAGCAAATTAATCATTAACTCACCTTTCATCAACAATAACCGTTGATCTGGAGAGTGTCCCTATTTTATTGAACTAATAATTATAATTATAATAATTATATATCTATCCACAGTCAATGGATGATTTCTGCTTCTTAACCCACGGAGAGTATGTGATCAAAATGTTCTTAACTGGATGTTCTAATGCTGATGTAACAATCACTACTGTAATTTAAAATAATGGAGTTCTAGAACATTGACTTGGAATTTTGAGAAATTCCAAAAGGGTTAAACTGCACACGAGCAAGGATTGCTTTACAAACATGGCCCTGGATTTACATCAGCAGGGGGCTATTTTTAGACGTTATTCCACACAGATAGTCCGTGTTTGAACTGGATCCATAACAATGAGCGCATTAGTTGGCTTCTGGCCTTCCACAGATTGTTAGTGAAATTTCCGCGGCTTCTGTCTGCTCCTGCAGATCCCGACATAATTATGCGACATTTGTGCACAGCGAGCGTGCTCAGTGGCTTCCTTCCTACCACATGCTCCAGTCGGGAGCCCGGTGCCAGTTCTGTGGCCTGAGCGCAATCCTCCACAGCTCCGTGGTCTTTAATTCTCCGCAGTGCAGTCATGCGTCTCTGCCCGCAGGGGGCGCTGGAATCAGGTCTGGACCCCCAGGCAGGCTCACCGCCCTCCCGCTCGGCTGAGCTAACTATTTCACTGAGATAGCGAGTCCAAGGTACAGTATCGGACGATGCTGTGCTGATACTGCAGTGTTATTTTACATAAGCTTGTTGGGGGTCGTCACTAAGCTTGGATATCTGACAGATTTCCCCTATTAACAGGTTTATCCGTTATGACTGCTTTTGAGACAGAAAACTTAAAGTATTTTCAATTTCTGGTGTCAAAGGTGAGAATGATAGGTCTATTATCGAGTAAGCAATTCTGGATTCTAAGCTTTTGATTGCCTTTTGAGTCTATTACTGGCGTTTGTCAACATGAGGACCACAGATCCAAATGTGTGTCACTGTCCTAATACTTACGGACTTCACTGTATATCGCACACACTGAGGCAGTTCTGGTTAAGTGCACAAAGGCAGTCATACCTGGGAATGAAACCCAAAACCTTTCGAGTGCAGGCCCAGTTCCCTATTCATTATCCTGCCCTTCCTTCTGCCTGCTCCCTTTCTCTTGACATTTACTGGAGTCAACGCAAGGTTGTGCTTTCACACAGAGTGATTCATCGCCATGGCAAAGCCTCAGCTCTTCCATTAGGTAATAGTTTAGACGAGCATGTCCGATTGTGACATCATCACTCTGTGATTAAGTGCTCTCTGACACTGAGACTCTCGGCGTTGTAGTCCTGCCCACTTAAAGAGTGTCGGCCTGGAATTCGGTATGGTTTAGGGGCCTGCGTCACCAAGCAGGATTTAGCCAGATAACCAGGACCCCACCCAAATCTGGAACATGGAATCAGGAACATACAGTTATCTGTCTAACTCTGTAATCCTGCTCCCAAATTAATGTTAATGGCTAGTGGCTAAGGTTCTTGGCTGGTTCCTGGATGGTTGATGGTTCAAGCCCCAGTGCAGCAACTAGAAGATCAGTGCACTGGGGGGGGGGGATTGGCCCCTGCTTAGTCTAATCAAAGAGTCGCTTTGGATAAAAGTGTCAATCTAATGTTAATGCTTCCTGTGTTTTTTCACTGGAGTTGACCTCATTTACTGAGGAGGCTGTGTATGTTTTGCAGGACCTCAGTCATACTGCTCAAGCTCCTCTTTATTTTCAGAGCTGCTGTGTTTGAGAGAACTTATTCACAGCAGGATCTCCAGCAGATGGCAGTTTGCATGAAGTATGGAAAACTCTATGTAGAAAGGGTGACCGGCGAAGTGGGCTGCGTTAGAAACACTGGGGAGAGGTGTGGATGTGTGAATGGAGGTGGAGATGCT